>NC_133324.1:955332373-955599275 GCF_042186555.1 Aquarana catesbeiana
TCAGCGTGATCATTTTTAATTTCATATTGCACAGGAATCTGTTCGTCAAATTTGTGCAGTTGCTGGTAGTGTGTTGTTTGATGGGCAAATACACTGTAAAGAACATAGCACATATCATGAGGGACTCCATTTTAATTCTAAGACACCATCTTATGTTTTACAGGAAAATTGAGAAAACTCAAATATGAGTTTCAACTGAAACCCACATCATCTTTAAGCTGTAATCTATAGAACATGTCTAACTCAGGGTTACATATATATTTAAATATAGCTAAAATGTGGAGTTTGTCCTAGCTTATGTTTGTTCTTGATAAGATAAATACTTCCCTCAACATCTGTTTAAGAATACATACTCTTATAGTGAAAGTGATGCAAGATTTTGTCTTATAACACCAGCTAATAGGTAAACATTAACTGAACCTATTTTCATTTCAATGACATGTATAAGTTTAGTAAAACTCCTCCCATCATCTCAAATGCATAAATACTGTATCATTGAGCATTGCTAATTAGATATCTTTAGGTGGCTAAGCAAACCTGTCTCCTGTGTCACTTTATTGATATCTCCAGGCCTGGGAGTCTACGGAGGTCTTCCTGCATTACCTGAACCTATCTGGGTGGTCTTAGAAGCAGAAATTCCCTACATACACAAACTTGGAAAAGGTGGGTTACTTATCACAATTACAGCTATAAGTATGACATTTATCAAATTGATTACTATCTCACTTTAAACCCGTTTGCGCAGAATATTATTTCCCGAGGAGATTTGGTTGTGTCCAGTAAACGTTGGACATCACTGGATTTTAGTAGTATTTATTAATTCACAAAGTTTACCTTTCTTTACTCATGTTATTGGACTCTATTATTTCATTCTCTCATGTATATAAGGTTGTTACCTTATCTTTAAAGGAAAATCAGAACACTAAGCAAAAGTCATAAAATGTATAAATCTGAATGACATAATACCTAACTTAGGTTACATCTTCATAATAACAATGGACACAATTCTAAACCACAAATGTCTTGATCAATCCTGGACAGGTGTCAACCTTGTGTGTATATAGATATTCAACTTTAACCCTATGACATTGCAGAGTGCATCTGCTCCATAGAGACCAAATTATGAATGTGAAACGTGTTTACCAAAATAAAAATTTTAGATTATTGTCATAACTGAGCAGCTCATGTTTGTCATGGACCCACTGGGAGCTGAAATTGCTTATATATCTAAATTGTAAAAAATGGTAAACAAGCAAATAATCGCGCCCTCCCTGGGTTCCCACCACTGCGCTAAAAAAAATATATATCAAAGTGTATGAACTCCAAAGCTGCCACTTTAAAAATAAACAAACATACTGTAAATTATATTAACTTGCAAACTGAAGAAAATTAATATAAGCGGCGCTAACAGTGACACTATAATGTGATAAAGTGACCATGCGTTTTACCAACCTATATTATAAAATTTATAATATCACAAAAAAATCACCCTGTGTCAATAAAACATAAGCATAAAGTCCATAGGTAGATGAACACCGTGAATGATGTGCAGGTTTCCTAAAGTATTCACCAAATCACACGTGTCAGTGATTCCTCTCCCTTCAGATTCAAAACTCACCGAACAATAATGCCTCACACTCTCGTGTTTTGGCAAATAAGCGTGATAAACCTTATACACAGGTTTAAACGAGTGATCCAATTTTCATCCGTGTATGTACCAGTGCAATCCACATACAAAATGAAAAAATGCACAAATAGTGTAATAATGTAAAACCAGATTTAATAATCAATGTGTGCACTTCAAACATTACACTCACATAAAATCTCTTTAAAACGAGCAAACTTCACAGCAACATCACATCAAATACTCCTGTGTAAACGCCCAACACCAAATGCATAAATGGTCACGGCGGACCCGAGGTGTGCGGATGAAGTTCTCACCACCACTCGCTAATCCTCGCTACTCGGGCTTGGATCCCCGCTCTCTGACTCACTCCAGCGCGTCCTACGTCACACGCTGTTTCAGATGGATGCCGTACAGCCACGCCCCGACATGTTTTGTCACACCTGACTTACTCATGGGATTGGCTGTACGGTGCAGCAACTCCTCCTCTTATACCCCTTATGTCAGCTCCGGCTAAAGGATACGTAACTATCAGTTCCGCTCACCAGGTGTCCCCGCAGCCACAATACATCTCGTATTGAGTCGATCACAGTCTACAGGAGAGGCAAATACATCTGAACACACATTTCTGAATGTTACATAAGTATCGCCATATCCCGTTATAAGTGATATGCGCCAGATATCACCAAATTAGTTAAAATTAAACAATAAAATTTACAAATGATAAAATACATATATCTCAAATGTAAATCAATCTATAGCAGTCTAATAAAGAACCGATTAGTCCAGTCAATCTCAATATTATTATAAATATTAAAAAGACCAGTAAATGGGGGATACCCACATTACTACAACTATCAATCACCCCGCCCATTCCAACAGAGGAGAGGGGGTGCTGGACCGGATGATTATCCCCAACGGGAATATCAACAATGGCATCATTACCCTCCCCCTATGCCCGAATCTAGCAATTATTTGCCGCTTTATAATAGATATCAGCCTTTAGCTGAGGAAGATTATAGGGCAAATTACCAATAGGAGCCTTTTTTGGGACAACGTGGGAGGAGGGGAAGGGGAGAGGAAACACCAAGAAGGAACACATACCCAGTAAATCGCAAGGGGGAGACAGAAATGGACCACCACAATATCCAAACAGAGATATCATACCCTTCCAAAGAGAAGAAGGGGATGTAGTGCAGGGAAACAAACAACCCAAGAAAAAGAATGAGGGACACTTAGGTACAGGGATATACAACCTTAGCGATGTTGAGTTGAATGAAAAAATATTGAACATATTACAGTCGGGCCTGAAATGTGCACCAAGAAAGAGGATGAACAAATTTATTAGAACTTTAAACATGAAAAAATACTTCTTGAGTCATCCTGTAGAATCGGGGATTAGAGCCAATAGAGTGGTGAATAGAATAGATATCGGATTGAAAAATAAATCGATCTTCAACCCTCAGTTATCGAATAACCATTTTATTGAAGTATTTAAGCATTTGGTCTTGAGAGATATTGAAGAACTCCCCATAAAAAAAAGAGAGTGAACCCAGGATACATTAGAGATGGATTGAAGTCCCTGGAGGATAAGAAGAATATAATTATCCGACCAGCGGATAAGGGGGGTGGGGTAGTTCTTATGAACAAAGCTTTTTACCATAACCAACTCATGGAACTTTTGGGGGATAGGCTCACATATAAAAGATTGGGATCTGATCCAACAGAAGTGTATAAGTCACAGTTAAATGCATTGGTTGAATGGGGTCACCACATTAACGCATTAAAATACTAAAGAAAAACGATATCTTGTGCTGTCCACATGTAGGATCCCAGTGATCTATACGCTACCAAAAATTCATAAGAATACACAGGTACCACCAGCACGACCAATCGTGAATAGTATCGGGTCAATAATTGCAAGATTAGGAGAGTATTTGGATAGATTCCCCCAGCCCAGTGTCAAAATAACTAGGGCTTATTTAAAAAGATACATCAGATCTTTTGCAGCACTTGAAAATGGTGGTGATTGACCCTGACGTAAAAACTTATCTGGTGACTGCTGACGCATCCTCACTGTAACACCATTATACAGCATGAGGATGCGCTATTAGCATTAAATTGGGCGCTGAGTAGGAGGGATGATATTCCCCACATGCAGAAACAGTTCTTGGGACATGTTTTGGACTTCTGCATGTCCCATAACTATTTATGGTATGGGTTTTTCTTCTCACAGCAGGTTGGCGTGGCTATGGGAGCGAAATTTGCTCCCAGCCTCGCCAACCTGTTTATGGCAGAGTGGGAGGATAGGTATGTGTTCAGTGTACGGAGACCCCAATGGAAGTTCTAGATCAGCTAGTTCAGCACAGTCCACACCTCAGGGCAGTTCAACACAGAGAAAATTGAATGCCAAGCTGAAAATTACCTAAATGCACTCTTTCAGAAGAAAGATCTTACTCAGAACTGTGATCCCAACATTCCACTTGTAGCTCAGGAATTATTGAAGAAAATGATACATCAGTTTGCAATTGAATATGTTTCAAAAAGCCGAAAAATGTATCAAGACAATGAAAAAATGGTTGATTCTCCATTTGGCTGTAATGGTATCCAGCTGAACCAAACCGAAATCTCTTCATAGACGATCTCATACTTATACAGGGGAAGGATCGAAGGAGTCGGTGGTTGAATTCTTGGAAATCCTGAACAACAATCCCAACAACATCAGATTAGATTATCAGATTAGTGACACCACTGCTAACTTCCTTGATGTAACCATTGAAAAGAAATTGAATGGGTTAATCACCAAAATATACTTTAAGCCAAGGGATCGTAATAGCTACTTGACAATCAGTAGTAGACATCATACTACTTGGATCCAAAATATTCCTAAGGGACAAATACTTAGAGTGCGACAGAATTGCACTGAGCTGGCTGACTATCACATGCAGGTTAAAGTTTTGAAAGATAAATTTATACAAAAAGGCTATCAAGAACAAATGCTGGATAAAACCATACAGGAGGTAGCTAATATTTCTAGAGATCAATGCTTTGAGAAGAAGGAATCATCAGGGGGGACTGACCAACACCAATTGAGGTTTATAACTGGCTTCCATTTTCAATTTAGGGATGTGGAAAGCCATTTTCAAAAGACACTGGCACATTTTGAGTAGAGACAGACATTTAGGAGAAATTCTACCCACACTACCCAAATTTATAGGCATGCTCCCAACTTTGGGGACCGGGTGGTTAGAAAAATCCTGGATCCACCTGGCCAACAAACTGAGCATTGATTTAAAAGGGTTTTTATCCATGCAGAAAATGCGTATGCTGTAGGACTGTAAGAGTCTCGAATAGAGGTATGTCAAGGGTTACTAATGCGGATCAGGAATCGTTTGAGATAAAAGAATTCATTACCTGCAATTCTTCGCATGTTGTGTACCTATTATGGTGCCCATGCGGATTATTGTATGTAGGGAGAACTAAAAGGTTACTAAAAGGTCCGTATAGCTGAACATCTTACGAATATAAAAAATAGATTTAAATATCATAGCATGTCGCTACACTTCAAAGAGAAACCTAACCAGGACCCTTCCTTGGCACAGTTTTGTGGGATAGATTGCGTGCATCCATCATGGAGGGGGTCAAATAGGGTCAGAGATTTCACACAGAGGGAGACCCTATGGATATTCCTTTTGATATGTCTCTTGCCCAGGGGCCTCAATATTGAGGTGGACCTGTTTATAAACAATTTAAGTTCAATAATTTGTATGTTCAGGAATCCTGAATACGTTTGGTAGATTGTGATATTATGTTTTATTTTTATTCTAGGGGGTATTATGAAGCATAGTGTAACAAGTTTTTGAAGATTTGATAGTGAGGGCACTTAGTGTGGAGTGCACTGTATATGTTGATTTTACATATAGATTCATCCCGCTGTATTGTGCCCTTGTACCCATAGGTTATATGGGATGGGGGTCCGATGCAGTTAGGTGTATCTTGGAAAAATATATGCTTATAGATGCTAGGGTTAAATTGAATTATATGTTATATGCCTATATGGTGCTCTACACATAACATTAATTCTGGTATGTTGTAATAAACACTTTGCATGAGATTATTGCTATATTGGAATATATATATATATATATATATATATATATATATATATATAAATTCTTTTGAATCTTTTTAATAATATTGAGATTGACTGGACTAATCGGTTCATTATTAGACTGCTATAGATTAAATACATATCTCAAATGTAAATCAATCATTTGTAAATTTTATTGTTTAATTTTAACTAATTTGGTGATATCTGGCGCATATCACTGATAACGGGATATGGCGATACTTATGTAACATTCAGAAATGTGTGTTCAGATGTATTTGCCTCTCCTGTAGACTGTGATTGACTCAATACGGGATGTATTGTGGCTGCGGGAACACCTGGTGAGCGGAACTGATAGTTACATATCCTTTAGCCGGAGCTGACGTAAGGGGTATAAGAGGAGGAGTTGCCGTACCGTACAGCCAATCCCATGAGTAAGTCAGGTGTGACGAAACATGTCGGGGCGTGGCTGTACGGCATCCATCTGAAACAGCGTGTGACGTAGGACGCACTGGAGTGAGTCAGAGAGCGGGGATCCAAGCCCGAGTAGCGAGGATTAGCAAGTGGTGGTGAGAACTTCATCCGCACACCTCGGGTCCGCCGTGACCATTTATGCATCTGGTGTTGGGCGTTTACACAGGAGTATTTGATGTGATGTTGCTGTGAAGTTTACTCGTTTAAAGAGATTTTATGTGAGTGTAATGTTTGAAGTACACACAGTGATTATTAAATCTGGTTTTACGTTATTACACCATTTGTGCATTTTTTCATTTACATGTGGATTGCACTGGTACATACACGGAAGAAAATTGGATCACTCGATTAAACCTGTGTATAAGGTTTATCACGCTTATTTGCCAAAACACGAGAGTGTGAGGCATTATTGTTCGGTGAGTTTTGAATCTGAAGGGGGAGGAATCACTGACACGTGTGATTTGGTGAATACTTTAGGAAATCTGCACATCATTCACGGTGTTCAGCTACCTATAGACTTTATGCTTTATTGACACAGGGTGATTTTTTTTGTGATATTATAAATTTTATAATATAGGTTGGTTAAACACATGGTCACTATCACATTATAGTGTCACTGTTAGCGCCGCTTATATTAATTTTCTTCAGTTTGCAAGTTAACCACTTGACCACTGGGCACTTAAACCCCCTTAATAACCAGACCAATTTTCAGCTTTTGGTGCTCTCACATTTTGAATGACAATTACTCAGTCATGCAACACTGTATCTATATGAATTTTTTGTCCTTTTTTTCACACAAATAGAGCTTTCTTTTGGTGGTATTTAATCACCGCTGGGTTCTTTATTTTTTGCGCTATAAAAGAAAAAAGACCGAAAAATCTGTAAAAAAATAAAATTTTCTTCGTTTCTGTTATAAAATTTTGAAAATTAGTAATTTTTCTTCATATATTTTGGCCAAAATTTATACCGCTACATATCTTTGGTAAAAATAACCCAAATTAGTGTATATTATTTGGTCTTTGTGAAAGTTATAGTGTCCACAAGCTATGGTGCCAATATCTGAAAATTGATCACACCTGAAGTACTGACGGCCTATCTCATTTCTTGAGACCCTAACATGCCAGAAAAGTACAAATACCCCCCAAATGACCCCTTTTTGGAAAGAAGACATTTCAAGGTATTTAGAAAGATGCATGATGAGTTTTTTGAAGTTGTCATTTTTTCCCACAATTCTTTGCAAAATCAAGTTTTTTTTTTTCTTTTTTTTTTTTCCACAAAATTGTCATATTAGCAGGTTATTTCTCACACACAGCATATGCATACCACAAATTACACCCCAAAACACATTCTGCTATTACTCCCGAGTATGGCGATACCACATGTGTGAGACTTTTACACAGCGTGGCCACATACAGAGGCCCAACATGCAGGGGAGCACCTTCAGGCGTTCTGGAGCACCCAGGCCAATTCTGACATTTCTCTCCTACATGTAAAAATCATCATTTATTTGCTAGAAAATTACATAGAACCCCAAAACATTATATATGTTTTTTTAGCAAAGACCCTAGAGAATACAATAGCGGTCATTGCAACTTTTTATCTCGCACGATATTTGCGCAGCAATTTTTGGAACGCATTTTTTTTGGAAAAAAAACAGTTTTTTGCTTTAAAAAAAAAACAAAACAGTAAGGTTAGCCCAATGTTTTTGCATAATATGAAAGATGAAGTTACGCCGAGTTAATAGATACCTAACATGTCACCTTTCGAAATTGCACACGCTTGTGGAATGGCGCCAAACTTCACCACTTAAAAATCCCCATAGGCGACGCTTTAAAATTTTTTACTGGTTACAAATTTTGAGTTACAGAGGTGGTCTAGGGCCAAACTTATTGCTCTCGCTCTACCGATCGCAGCGATACCTCACATGTGTGGTTTGAACACCGTTTTCATATGTGGGCGGGACTTACGTATGCGTTCGCTTCTGCATGCGAGCACACGGACAGGGGCGCTTTAAAAAATATTTTTTTTTATTGTTCATTTTACTTTATTTATTTTAGTTTGACACTTTTTTCCAAAAAAAAAAATGTTTTGATCACTTTTATTCCTATTACAAGGAATGTAAACATCCCTTGTAATAGGAATATGGCATGACAGGTCCTCTTTACAGTGAGATATGGGGTCAATAAGACCCCACATCTCACCTCTAGGCTGTTCCTGAAATAAAAAAAAAAAAAAAAAAAAAAAGATCCTGGCTTCGATCGTAGCGGTGAGTCGGTAGAAGCACCGGAGGGCGGCGGGAGGGGGGGGCGTCCCCTCTCGCCTCCCGTAAGAACGATCAAGCAGTGTAACAGCTGCTACGATCATTCTTATGGTGTAGGGAATCGCCGGCTGAAAAAGATGATATCTGAATGATGCCTGTAGCTGCACCCATCATTCAGATATCCCCGCACAAAGTCAAGGACGTCGTATGACGGAAGGCGGGAAGTGGTTAAAACGCTTTTTTTTTTTTTTAACACAAAGTTGTCCATTTATACAATATTTCTAACACATAACATGTACATACCAAAAATGACACCCCAAAATAGATTCTCCTACTCCTACTGAGTATGGCAATACCACATGTGTGAGACTTCCACAGCCTGGCCACATACAGAGGCTGGGTACGGCTGAGCATGGCTGGGTATTGCAGAGTATCGCCGAGTATGACTGGGTATGGCAGAGTATGGCTGGGTATCACCGAGTATTGCAGAGTATGGCTGGGTATTGCAGAGTATGGCGGGTTATGGCAGAGTATTGCGGGTTATGGCAGAGTATTGCAGATTTTTGTGGGGTATTGCAGAGCATGGCTGGGTATTGCAGAGTATGGCTGGGTATTGCGGGATATTTCAGGGTATTTCAGGGTATTGCAGGGTATGGCAGAGTATTGCGGGGTATTCCAGGGTATGGCAGAGTATTGCGGGGTATTGCAGGGTATGGCAGAGTATTGCGGGGTATTGCAGGGTATGGCAGAGTATTGCGGGGTATTGCAGGGTATGGCAGAGTATTGCGGGGTATTCCAGGGTATGGCAGAGTATTGCGGGGTATTGCAGGGTATGGCAGAGTATTGCGGGGTATTGCAGGGTATGGCAGAGTATTGCGGGGTATGGCGGGGTATGGCAGAGTATTGCGGGGTATTTCAGGGTATTGCAGGGTATGGCAGAGTATTTCGGGGTATTGCAGGGTATGGCAGAGTATTTCGGGGTATTGCAGGGTATGGCAGAGTATTGTGGGGTATGGCAGAGTATTGTGGGGTATTCCAGGGTATGGCAGAGTATTGCGGGGTATGGCAGAGTATTTTGGGGTATTGCAGGGTATGGCAGAGTATTGCGAGGTATTGCAGGGTATGGCAGAGTATTGCGGGGTATGGCAGAGTATTGCGGGGTATGGCAGGGTATGGCAGAGTATTGCGGGGTATTGCAGGGTATGGCAGAGTATTGCGGGTATGGCAGAGTATTGCGGGGTATGGCAGAGTATTGCGGGGTATTGCGGGGTATGGCAGAGTATTGCGGGGTATTGCAGGGTATGGCAGAGTATTGCGGGGTATTGCAGGGTATGGCAGAGTATTGCGGGGTATGGCAGAGTATTGCGGGGTATTGCAGGGTATTGCAGGGTATGGCCGGGTATTGCAGGGTATGGCAGAGTATTGCAGGGTATTGCAGGGTATGGCAGAGTATTGTGGGGTATTGCAGAGGGAATTGCAGAGTATTGCACAGCATTGCAGGGCATGTAAAGTAGTAGGGATGGCTGAGCATGGATGGATGGATGGCTGGATGTCTCTGTGCAGCGCTGTGGGCACTACAGATGCAGCCCACAACGCTGCAGCCATCCATCCATCCGCCTCTTCGGTCACTGTGTACCGATCGGTACACAGGAGGAGAGGAGAGGGGGAGGAGAGGATCACATGGTAAACGGCCGCGATCAGCGGCCATTTACCGGGATCTGTGATGCGCCGGGTCCTGTGGACCCGGCGATCACGGATGCTCTCGAGTGCGCGCCCTAGGGGGCGCGCGAGAGCAGAATTCTGGGAGGACGTCCCTGGACGTCCTCCCAGAGTTAAACAACCGCCCTGTAGCCGTCATTTGGCTATGGGCCGGTTGTTAAGTGGTTAATGTAATTTACAGTATATATCTAAATTGTACAATAACTGGGAGGTAAGTGTGCCTCGTGAAAAAAGTTGTTGTTTAAAAAGGAAGTTTTTGAATTTATTTCATTTTTTTTTTTTTTTATCTAGTTTGTTCCCGCAGATGAACACTCCTAAAGATCAGGGAAAGAAATATTTGTTTGGAAGGACGATGGAGACATGCAGAGTGCATCTGCTCTATAGAGACCAAAATTATGAATGTGAAACGTGTTTACCAAAATTAAACATTTATTTTAGATTATCATCATGCCTGAGCAGGTGCCGCAGCTGCCGGACAACTTTGGAGACATTTTGAGTTGGACTGAGCAAGGAACCAATTAGGAGAAGAACCTTGAGAAGGATTCAGCTATTATATCAAGAGGAAATCACTGAAGACTGATTGTTTCATGGTGTATACCTTACGGCAGTAAGGCAAGAGGCTTGCATATACACAGGTGTCATCACAGAAGATTTGTTCAGCACTGGCCATTTGTCATTTTATGGTGGAGGGATTAACTTTGTATGCAATATATTTTTTTTAAACTGTCACAGACTCCTTCTGGATCACATGGTTTAATTCTCCACCATTTTGATTAAGTTTTGCTTGACTTTGCACATAGACTTTTGTGACCTAGTTTTGCTTACTTGATAATTTGTTTTATGCTATAAGCTTTATTATTATCAGTACACTGTTAATGTTACTCTTTATTAATCATCACACTTTGCGCACTTTGTTATTTATATTCACACAGAGCAACATCACTATTTATTAATTTCCCTTCTTTGCTGTCAAGGATCAGTTTATCAGGTTTTTGCTGCGGTGTCCCCTAGGTCTTTATATTCTTATATTTTCTGACAGTGCGGTAGTCATCCATTTATACATCTTTCTATATATATCCTCTCTCTTTTATTCCAGCTGCACTCATGGATATTTTTACTTTTATTGAACAGAGAGAAGTCAGTTTAGATGTAGTCTTCAATAGCGAAGACACTAAACCTAATGCCAATTTGGAAAATTTTATGAGAAAACTTGGCCACAATATGGAGAAGAAGGTTAGCCTTTGGTGGGATGTCAATACTTTTGATAAATATATTAAGGCTAATATAGTACTTCCAAGGCGTCTCAGATGAGATGTATCATTGAATTGTAAATGGCATTGAATCTATAACAGCCAGAATCGGCCAATATATAGATCGATATCTCCTACTAGCAGTACAAAAGACCAGAGCGTATCTTAAAAGACACAAAACAAATACTACAGCTCCTAGAAGAGAGAACAGACACTGGACCTCTGCTGATGGCGACAGCAGACATTTCCTCTGTATATACTATCATAGTTCATTATCAGGCATGTGAAGCCACTAAATGGGAGCTTAGAAAAGTTACAAAACTCCCCTGTATGCAAAGAAGATTCCTTGTCAAAGGTCTGCATTTTTGTCTTAAACATAGTTATTTATGGTATCGTCAGCAATATTAACAACAAAAAATAGGGGTGGCCATGGGAGCAAAGTTTGCCCCAAGTGTTGAATAACTTTTTTATGTCCAAATGGGAGGAAGAAAGTATTTTTATTGACCCACCTGAAGAGCTTATTTTTTATAGACGATACATTGATGATGTGTTTTTGATTTGGAAAGGGGGCCGTGATCATTTACACCATTTCTTCAACTGCCTTAATAACAACGATAGGAATATTAAATTATCATGGCAAATTGAAGAGGACACCATCCCTTTCCTGGATTTGGAAATATCACGTGTAAATGACAAATTTGTCACCAAGAATAATTTTAAAAACGTTGATCGTAAAAGCTACCTATTAAAAGTTGTTGCCATAAAAATTGGCTGTTCAATATTCCAAAAGGAAAGATTATGCTACTCAGACACAATTGTACATATGTAGGGGGATTTCCTTACAGGCCAATAAGATTGGCGAAAGATTTGTACAGAAAGGATATGACAAGGAACTTATTAAAAGGGAAAATTGAGGAAGTAACACATATGCACAGGGGAGATTTAATTAAAGATAAGATATCTGTTTGCCAACAAGATTTAGTACCTATAGTACTGGATTATAATATCCAACACAAAAAAATGAGAAAATAATATGACACTGGCATATTTTAAAATCAGATAGACTTCTCCAAAATGTATTATCTAAAAGACCAAGGTTTATATATAGGAGAGCCCCCACTCTCCGTGATCAACTAGTTAAGTGTGTGATTGACCCTCCAAAAAAGAGCTTAATGTTGCGGGCAGTTGCTGTGTTTGGTTTGCACTTCCTGCATGCTCTACATATTGAATCTGAAGAGAGGGAAAAGGCAGAATTAGAAAGATTTACTGAAGAAGCAATTTGCAGTAGCATCCAAGTGTTTGGAAGAAATTGCAAGCAAGGCAAAAGATTTAATAAGTAGGGTAATCAAAGTTAAACCTGCAGTGGCTTTGAAAAATGTTCAAATCCCTGTAGGCCGAGCTGAAGATTTGAATGAGCAGTGTGCACCCCTCATGAACAAGTCTAATGATGCCCTAACAAAAGGACATAGGTCTGAAGCTTGTAAGCAGAAGTAGGACGTGTGCCACTGTTACTTCCCATTAGCGGGAAGCTGAGGATTTGATCAGCTAAAATGGCCGAGTTGAGTCAGATACAAGAAAGGCAAGGCCTATGATCTCCAGGAGACACGTGTATTGATTTACTTACGGTGGGGCTCCCTAGAGAGGAAATAGATGGGATTACAACACCAGCATAGAAGTGGAAGCAAGTGATTGGGAATGGTAAATTCCGTCACATTAAGTGTTTGTTGCCCAAAAATGTGCCATGCTTTGAAGACTGGACAACAGCAGGCCTGTGTTCTTCCCAGGACAGCACGGAGAGACATGCAAGTTTATTCATTGTGTTGGCAGTCAATGCCTTTCCGTGAAAGTGTTTCTAGGCAACAGTGGGCACCCTACAATAGTTTTGCAGTTAGAAATGGGCAGATAGAGAAATGTGCTCACAGTGAGCTTTGTTTTTTGGCACAGTTGAAAGGAACATATAATCTGCTTTGTCTCTTACTCTTTTCAGGTACTGAGCATCGAGAGGTGGAGCATGATGGGAGGATGCAGACCAGAAGAGAGCCTGAGGAAGATGCAGATGATTTCCTGATGGTGGCTGAATTGGAATGGACTTTCATCTGAGCAAGACGACAAGAAACTTTCATCTGGGACTTAATTTCCACAAACTGCCAAAGACATTGTTAACCCTGTTCAAAAATGTTGCAGCCTTCCAGGGACAACAAAACAAAAGTCTGACCTTTGTGTCTGATATGGTGGTCAAAAGGGAATTTTTTCCTCCCATTTAAAATACGGGGGGGGGGATTTTGCCCTTTCCTGGACAGGTTGGCAATTGTTTGTGCTTTTATAATAAAGTCCATTTTCTGTTTGTTTAAATAGTTTGTAAAATAAAAGAAATGTATTTGACCTTACTGATTCTGTACAGGCATCAGTCCTATGTCCTTTGTTAGGGCATCATTAGACATGTTCATGAGGGCTGCACACCGCTCATTCAAATCTTCAGCTCGGCCTACAGGGGTTTGAACACTCTTTGAAGCCACAGCAGGTTTAACTTTGATTACATCCAAAACCCCTTGCAAGCAAGGCAAAAGATTTAGAAAATAGGGTAATCACATTCAACATTTATTATAGCATAAGGTAGCAGTTTGTGGAGGAAATACCCAGCTTGCGTTATCAGGGATTCTTTTACTAGTAAAAATAATGTATTCCTAAAAATGCACCATGGGGTGTTTGATTCCGGTCTAGCTCTGCATAGAAGGCAATTATCTTCCATGTTTTATTGTCAAAGCTTTATTGTCTCTCATAGTGTGACAGGTGAAATGACAGAGTGAGTAGCAGACAGTGTGTGTCTAAAGCCTCATACACACGGTTCGATTGTTGGCAGGGGATTGTCTGACAGACTGTTGTCCTAAAATTGTGCCGTTGGTATGCTCCTGTTTGACAATTGTTGTCCGAAGGGTGGCGTTCAAGAGCTGAAATTCCTTGTAATACATCACTACGTTCACTATTGTGGCACGACAATTATGTAACGTTAGTATGCAAGACAAGTTCCTGGCATACGCCCTTTTGGTAAAGATCAGACACTCGGTTGGCCAACATTTGTACGGTGTGTACAAGGCTCTACTGCGTGTGTGATTACTCCAAAAGGAGTGTGTGTTTCTCAGTCAATATCTCAGAGACAGTGAGAGGCTTACACATTATGATGGAGTGTGAGGTACACTGATTAGGAGTTAGGGAAACCAATGAACTCTGCATCACGTGTCATTTCACAACGTGTTTAAATTGACACAAAGAGGGACTCAGTCACCCAGAGCTTGAGAGAGGTGACAGTGTGTGAGGATGTGAGAGTTGGAGCCTTAGACCC
This sequence comes from Aquarana catesbeiana, assembly GCF_042186555.1. Lineage (NCBI taxonomy): Eukaryota > Metazoa > Chordata > Amphibia > Anura > Ranidae > Aquarana > Aquarana catesbeiana. Next base: position 955,347,149 of record NC_133324.1, read on the forward strand.
CTTTCACACTGAGGTGCTTTTGGGCTAAAAATAACCACTGTAAATAAATTTTAAAGACATCTCCATGTTTACCTGAACTAAAACTCAATGGGTTTCTGAGCCCCCAGCTCCAATTCCCATCATACTTGTAGACTTAAAAAGAAAGACATGTCATTAAAATTAAATATAATTATTTTGGTGATGCAGATTCATGGTCTAGTTTTGAAAACTTAGATGTGTTAAACACTCATAATGTAAGTTTTTGGGCTAAACATACAACATTAAAGACCTTAAATTTATTTTCACGTAAATGAATGTTCCGAATTCTGTATGATTAACCATAGCCATTGACTCAGATGCAGCAACCAAGCGGTGCTCTATGGAAAGAAATGAATGTTAATGACATTAAAGCTCTGGAAGATTTAATGGAATTATGGGATGAAGGACACACAGATGAAACTGAATATGTAGAAGCTGACCTTCAATCTGGTCAGGCTGCTGCCTCTCCTAAACTAGTTCCTTCCCCAATAATGTCCTTACCCAAAGACTATAAACTGAAATCACGTACTTTTCCATTATGTGACTGTGATGCATTTTATATTGGTAAAACAAAACGCCATTTTTTTCATCGCATCAGGGACCATATCTCCTTGGTTTTGAAAAAGAAGATGGAGACGCCCATAAGTCGCCATATGGGACCATAATTTTGATGATTCCAAGATACACTATTTCGCTCTCGAACATGTCCCCCCCATGAGAGAGGGGATGACAATGACAAATTTTAATGCAACGTGAAGCACATGATTTGCTTCAAATCGTTTGCTTGCACGGACGTCCAGGGCACTCACCGGTTGGCTTGCTAATCAACAATTCGACCGATGTGTGCCTTACCTAGGTTTGTATATTTGTTTTGCCCCAGATTACTAAGCTGACTCCCTTCTGAGTTTCTATGCGATTTGGATGGGATGTGCAGACTTGTTTTGTCGCTTCATTCCCCTTACACATCGGCTATGTCCTCATTATATTGTCTAGTGAGGGCATTGGACTTTCCTGTAGGCAATAGAACAGCAGACACGTTAGCAAAGGAAGCAGCTTTGCATGGAGAGTTAGTAATTCAACCTGAAACGGTTTCAATTAATGTTGTGAAGAAAACAGACACATTTTCCTTAGTTTTCCGAGGAACAAAAGAGGGACACGTCACTCTTTTCTTCTTCATCGGGTGACATGGGATCTTCCTTTGTTTATGAAAATGGGATCTTATGTCATGACTTGGATGATGGATTTTTGTGTCCTGTTATACCACAACACCTACAGGTGGAATTCACTAAATTCAACCATGACAGTTTAGGTCACATTGGTAAGCAAAAATTGCTTGAAATTCTTAAAGAGAAATTCTATTGGGACAAAATGGAAGAGACAGTAGACAGTGTAATTCAATCTTGTCTGATTTGCGCACAAGTGAATCCTAGACCAAAGGGTCAGAAACCTCCTTTACAAAGAATTCCTCCAGCAGATGGACCTTGGTCTTCTATACAAATAGATTATATAGGGCCATTACCATCAGGAAAAAATGGATTCAGATTTGCATTGGTTTTAGTTGACATTTTTTCAAAGTGGATCGAGATTCTTCCAGTACGCAAAGATGATGCTTTAACTGCTAGGATGTTGATTAATCATGTTTTTTCAGTTTGGGGTATACCAGCAAACCTCAGTAGTGACAGAGGATCCCATTTTACAAGTAAAATCATGCAGGCAATGTGTAAAATTTTGGGAATAGAACAGAGATTTCATGTACCATATCATCCACAGTCTGCAGGAATTGTTGAACGGATGAATTGGACTATTGAATCTAGAATTGCAAAAATGTTAGACAAAGGAAATACTTGGGTTGATGTTGTTCCATTCATTTTAATGAGTGTAAGAAGCACAGCTTCTGCTGCTACAAAGTATTCTGCTTTTGAATTAATGACAGGAAGGAAAATGCCGCTTGTGTTTCCCCATGAACCTCTTTTGTCTACACCCCAAAGGGAGGCAATAGAGAAATCAAAATGGTTGCAGATGTTACAGGACAATTTGAACAGTATTTTGCCACATGCAGCTACTTGTATGCAAAAAATGGTCCCTCCACACATTTCTAAGTTTGAGAAAGGAGGTCAACTCATGATAAAAAGTTTCAGGAAAAGTGGAAAAGTAATTGGGAAGGTCCATTTGACATTTTGGATGTTCAAGGGGTAATGGTACAGGTACAAAGACCCCTCAATTCAGTGAAAAATGCATGTAGACAACAAAAAACATGGGTACACACTGATCAATGCAAACTTTAGAATCCAAGATAATGATGCTGCATTTCTTTTTCCAGGAATTATAAAAATCTAACCTGGAGAAACTGTGGATTTCAAAAAGAAGAAAAGATGTCAGCTCAACAAAAGAAAGGTTTTAAAGAGAGAAAACTTATCATCATCATCACAGGATTCATCCTTTCCCTAGTGACAATTTTATCCGTGGTAAAATATACCACAAATTGTTCCAGCTAGGCAGAGGTTAACAGGATTGAACAATTACACAACAAAGACCTTACATTATTCAGAAACAAAAGAGATGTAGACACAGATATCAATACAGATGAGCAAAACAATAAAAACACTAATATCAATACAAAGGACAAAAATGAGAGTGTTATTGATATTAATGCATATGACAGAAATCATGATTTTAGATATGTTGATAATAATAGAAGAACAGAAGATTTGTATAGATTTGTATGTGTAGGACAGGGATATAATTGCTGTATGCAATTGTATTTCATTCATAGCAATAATAATGAAGTCAACGTTAAAATAGAATCCAAAACAAATTTTGTTAAAATGCAGGGATCTTATAGACTAAACAAAACCGCAACTATTGAATGTAATATATTGTGCAGGAGTTTCTGGTCTATATTTTTAAAAGGTAATGATTCAACAATTTGGTCTGGAGATGTTACTAATACTATGTCAAGATCTGGGAAAATAATGTATTCCTTAGATCAATATTATTACCTATTACAAAGTTTTGCAAAAATATTAGATCCAGAATATTTAAATATAATTGGAGATGAAAGAGAGGACGTTGTAAGAACATAGGATTTTAAAGTAACAAGACAATTGGCACAAATAAGGGTTAAAATTAGTATTTCTGTGGTCAACATGATTTTTCCAGAAATGTTTATTTTCCCACAAACTTTAAAAATTATTTTAGACAAAGATAGTTTGCATTTGATGTGTAAAACAGAAATATATTTAACTCAAGATTCATTGTTAACTTGGAAAAAGGAACAGTGAATTTTTGGGAAGTTTTCTTCACAGTTCTACTATTATAATTCATAAAGGGACTTTTGGTAGTGTGAATTGGATCAATGATACATTTGTTTATCAACAAATGAGTGTATCGTTGAATGATACTAGTATATATGAATGTTGCATATCAATAGGAAATTATCAGATGAAATGTGCCAAGGCAAATGTTGTTGTAATGTCTCCTAGGAAAACTGCATGTGTTGATAAGAAAAGCGTTTCTGGAAACCCATTTCAGATTAACCATTTCCAATCCAGAACTCTTTTGAGAGAGGGAAAGTTTGTCATTATATTGTGTAACTTTAATGTTTCAGAATAGAAAATTTCTACAAGGTTTCCACAATGTCAAGGGCATTTGGTTAATATGGATTTGTGTATTGAGAGATGGTTTAGAATAGTAGAAATAATAACAGAAATAAGCGTGGTATTGTTGAAGGTATTTTAGGAGGGATTGGCACAATTGGGAGTATAACAAATAGTATGGATATTAATACTTTAAAGTCTGATCTTGAAACAGCTGGTTTAGTGGGTTATAACGGGATTAAAATACAGAGAAATTTAAATGAAATTTTAGAAAAAAATGGTTATTAAAACAGCTAATATAATGGGTCCATCTATTTTACATCTTCAAAATATTACTCTTGATTTAATGACAAGTGAACAACATTCTCATATAGTCAGAGCATGCTTAGAGATCCAGACTGAATATTCCACTAATTTTAAAATAATTGTGTTATGTATATGCTATATGTATATGCTATAAATCATACAGATTTATGGGTAAATAAATGGATAGGATGCAAACAGGATGTTTGTTATAGTTCTTCTATGATTCCAATAGCAGGACAAGAACAAATGTTGGTTCCAATCACTGTCTTGGGATTACCTGTCAGCAATAGACAATTATTATACTATAAATTACAGTATACAGATTTTGCATTTAACAATGAAAATTCTGAAATAGAACAATTGGATCTGTCATCATGTTTACAATTTCAGTCTAAAGTTATCTGTTTGCCTAATCAAGACAAAAGTATTTTTCATTCTTGTTATCATAATCATACATTATGTTCAGCAAGAATAGAAAAAGTTGAAACAATTTCTGAATTAATTACTCGTGTAGATAAAAAGAAGCTTTGTTTTCAGATTATGTCAGATACAGAAAGGGTTAAAACTTTTTTCTCTTCTTGTACAAATACAGAAAACCTAAATCAAGGCTTGTATTGTATAAAAGGAGACATTGCAGCAATAAGTATTATTAATGGGTTTAGAACAAATTTAACAAATATGCTTATGAAAAATGTAAGTGCTCTTCCCACACAATACAACATATCTCAGATAGATGAATTTCCTTGGGAAAAACGGGCAAATGTAATTCAGAAGAATAAAGGTTTATTGATATCTTTGGTTAAGGAACTTCAGAATGCAGAAATATTGTTTAAACATGAACAAGGTCATTTGCAAGAGATATCACATCAATGGTCAGAACTTTCAGGAAGTAATTGGTGGAAAAAATTCAGTAATAGTGTATCAATTTGGGGAAAAACTTCAATAACCTCAGCAGCAGGAAATATTTTATCACATCCTAATGTTATTCTTTTTATTATTATTATGTTATTCATTATATTCCAGTTATGTTTAATGTTTAGAATGAAAAAAATATTTTATGAAATTAGAAACTAAATCAGGAAAGGAGATGATTTATTGAAAAATAAGCTTAAAAGAAGAATGGGTTTTGGAATTACAAACTCAGTTACTAATGAGATTACATCTGAAAATATTAGATCAAAGACAGAGTGTTTGTGACATGGATGATGATGAATGGAATATGGAGTATTATTATTATTCATACTTCAGAGGGGAATGTTATATTCTTAATATTCAAAATTTAATTCAGTTTAAAAAAATATAGCTCTGCAGAGTTCTCCCTTAATTAGAATGAATGAGTCATTGATTTAATAGGTTACAGATGTGATATTCGAGCTGGGTTTGGGTTTTAGAAACTGTCAGGATTTTGACGGATATTGTACACTTTTTAAACACTCCTAATAGCTTTTCCTTTGGTATACCTAAAACCTATAAACCCAAAGTTTAGATCATTCCCGATTCTTCAAGGGAACTCAAATATTTGGGCCTTCGTGATTCAAGTCACCAAGGAAATAGAGTCCACTAATTGGCAGCATGGTTTGGTGCCCAATTTATCAAAAAACCTCTAACAAGCACTGCACAATCTTAGTTCCAACAAAAACATTGTTATAAAGCCATCGGATAAAGGGGGTAACCTTGTTATCATGGATAAAACATGGATCCTGCATTACTTTTGGTCCGACTTTAGCACGACTTGCATGCGACGACTTTAACAGAAGTCAATGCAAGTCATACCAAAGTCAGACCAAAAGTAGTGCAGGAACCTTTTTCTAAGACAGAGAAACTAAAGCAAACAGGAATCCAATGAATGAAAGGAATAAGTTAGGAGCAGTCAGGCTGGTGAGGATATGATGCTAATCGTCTTCCAGCCAGGAAATGAGGTTGGTTCTGTTTGGCTTGCTGAAGCTTCTAATGCACATTTTGAGAATTGCAGTGTGCGTGAAAATGTAGTAAGAAATTTCAGTACAGCAGAGGTTCCTGTACAACTGTCTGCTGATTGCTGGTAAAGCTGAAGTTTAGCTTTAAATGCAGCATAATACATTCTCAACTCGGAAGCAGCAGATCTTATTACAATGTTTGAGATTTTCAAATGAACATAAAAAATTGCCAGCTAAAAACTCTTTGTTCCTAATCTAACTTGATTTTTTTTTTCACAGGTCGAAGAATAGCTTTGAAAGTTATGGATAAAAGTAGAATCAGCCGGGAGTCTTTCCTACGGGAGTTCACCATTTCATTCCTACTTTCTTCTCATCCCAACATCATCGGATGCTGTGAGATCATCTTCACCACCTTCAAATGCTTCGTCTTTACCCAGGAACTGGCACCTCTTGGTGATCTGTTGTCTCTGATTGTACCAAATGTAAGTATGTTAAGATAAGTAACTCTATACGAAACTTGGAAAAAACATATTTGGCCATAAAATATGAGGGGTTAACAGTTAAACCTCCTTCCAGTCCTTCTGGAGAAATTTCCCTTCAATTTATGTGCCAAAGATTGCAACAGGAAGTGAGAGGAAGCTCTCTTGGTTGACATTAGTACAGGTGTCCATGTTGGAGGATTTATACTTACCTTTTTATTCTGGCAACTCCATCACTTTGAATGATGATGGTTCCCAGGACAGTTTATGAAAGTGGATATGGGTCAGGTATATACATACTGTACATATGGCAATATAATCCATCTCTAATATACCTTAACTGTTTCTGGATACGTATTCTGAATTTCTTCTCATATTTTCTCTATTGTATTTAACATCTAAAGTATTTTTTTTTTTGGTTAACAGACGTCTTAGTTATTTTATTTTCTCTTTTTAGGTGGGAATTCCAGAAGATATGGTAAAGAGATGTGCTGTTCATATCTCCAATGCTCTGGAATTCATAGTGGAGAAAGAACTAGTACACCTCGATGTGAAGCCAGACAATGTTTTAGTGTTTGATCAGGAGTGCCATTCCATTAAGCTCACAGACTTTGGCCTGGCTAAGGTCACAGGGACAGTGATTAGATCCAAGTGTGGCAGCAAACCCTACAGAGCTCCAGAGATGTATGAAATTGCCCCTCCAGATGGACTGGCTGTAGATGGCAGCCTTGATGTGTGGGCGTTTGGTGTCGCCATCTACGTTCTGCTCACGGTAGAGTTTCCATGGTAGGACACCCTCCCTCACGATGAAGAATTTTAAAGTTTTGTTGTCTGGCAGAAGAATTCTGGAGGTGGATAATCCTCTTGAAGTATGGAGAGAAGTTCCCACTGGGATACGAAGAATGTTTATTGATCTGTTGGCCATTGACTCTACTAAAAGAAGTTAGAGTGCCGAAGCCCTAAAATACATGGGTGAAATCTGGAAAGAAGAAACCCCAGAAAAGGATGAGGAGCCCATTGAAAACAGTTCTTTCAAACATTCTTTTTTTTAACCAAAACTTTTTTAATTTGTTGTCACAGCAAATAATCATACAGGTATATAGCAAACATTGACAGGGCCAAATATAGTAACAATCTGTCAAAAACATACTTTACATATCTTCAAATGTGACCATATATGTTTCAATGCACCATTACATAACTGTTAAAGCAAACTTTGAGCACTTGGTTGAACATCCTGAAAATCAGGACCCAGACTTTTTTCTTTTTGCTAACAGATTTTGCTAAACCAAGTATTTAACATAATAAAGCTGAAACATTTCACTGTTTTCTCCTCCCTTCTCGCCCAACCCCTCCTCTCCATTTACTTTTCACATTTTTAGAGTTGCAATAATCTATCCATTACTAGGTGTAGGGGGGTGTGGGTGTGGGTGTGTGTGTGTGTGGGTGTGGGTGTGTGTGTGTGTGTGTGTGTGTGTGTGTGTGTGTGTGTGTGTGTGTGTGTGTGGGTGTGGGTGTGGGTGTGGGTGTGTGTGTGTGTGTGTGTGTGTGTGTGTGTGTGTGTGTGTGTGTGTGTGTGTGTGTGGGGCGAGAGCCGGATCAGCCAGCCATGGCTGCCAGATAGTTTCAAATTTGGTCACAGCATTCCTATGACTATAGGCCAGTTGTTCCCTAATCAGGAGTGAGTTTATATACAATCCATTGATTCCCTGAAGGTACATTAGATGCCACCCAATGTCTAGCTATAAGCTTTCTAGCTAGGTATAGTAAGTAGTCTAGTAATCATAATGTACATTTCCCTCTGATAAATCTCATCAATCGCTCCCAATAGACATAACAGAGGGGTGGGGGGGCACCAGTACCTGCACCAGCCGGGAGATATTCTTTGTGACCTCAGCCCATTACCTGTTGAGCTTTGGACATCACCACAGCATGTGAATGAAATCACCTTGCTGTGTTTTACATTTTGGACATAGGGGTGAATCCCTCAGGCCCCATGTATATAGTGTCATTGACATCTGGTTCTATGCAGAATAAACAGTTGCAATAGCGTATGGGAGGCCGAGATAGAAACCATAGGGATTGATTCCAATGCCATGTCCCATTGATCACCATCATTCTCTCCAATGTCCGTGACCCATTTAGCGCTACATTTCAATGAGGCACGGTCCTGGGTGGAAGACAACAGTACTGAGTACATTTTTGAAATCTGCCCCTTCCTAGCGTTCGCTTGAAGTAGCTCCATTAGGTGCGGGGGTGAAGTCACAGTCAGGGAGATTATCTGTCCCTGACCGTGCAAAGCATGTCAGAGTTGGAGATATTGATAAAAACATCTAGTGGGGAGTGTAAATTCTGAGCAAAGTTGTGCAAAAGGTTTCAATACATTCCCTGCTTATATCTGTGGAAAAAAATACATATCACCTTGCATTTGCATAGGGCGGATCACTCCAGTTTATTACGTTCTGGGTATCTTGGATTATTCCACAAAGGGGTGAATTCCCGGGGGGCCCTCGACCCTCAGTGCCTCTCGGGCTGCCTCCCACACTTTTCTAAGGAGACCCGCTGTTGGGGCGGTCGGAAAGATCCATTTCCAAATGAGAGCTGGCTTTCAAATCTAGGTTGGCCCGGGTTACTAATCGTACAATAGGATCATCTAAGGCATCAACTCTTCCCCACCCCATGATCTGTTGCATTTGGGAGGCCAGAAAATATAGTTTGGCATGTGGTACCACCAGGCCCCCCTCTATCTTTACTATATTGTAGGGTATTTAAAGTGATTATAGCTCCTTTCCGCTTCCAGATGAGATCCTGCATCTGGGTATCCACACTTTTTTGAACCATTTGTTAGAGATCCACATAGGGGAGTTCTGAGAAATATAAAGCAATTGTGGGGCCCAGATCATTTTTATTAAGTTCACTCTCCCTACCACGACAGGGGGAGCTTGCACCAGCTAAGGGATTTTTCCCTCTATCTAACAAGGGTCCCAAATGTATTTCTAGGTAGCTAGAAGTGTCCGCAGTGTCTGCCAGAAATATAAAGGTCACCAAGCTGCTTCTGGCAGCAGATACACCACATGTTGAAGTGTCCTTCAAGAACGGAACATAACAAAGATAAAATTAGTCTTTTGACCCAGTTCTTGAGAGGCCCCCCCCCCACACACACACCTGAACTGGAAGCTATTGGATATATCCTGCTATTTATGTAATATATGTCTTGGTTTTTCCTTTTTGTTTTTGGTACTTGCTTAAGGTCCTTTAGCTGTACTAAATACATTTCTGTTGTGTTCAATCTCTATTTAGTGTCCAACGTGTATTCTCAAATCTTATACATGTAGATATGGAGGTCTATTAGGCATTTTGTTTTTATAGTTTTATAACTGCAGATAACAGTATTCATATTTGATACATTTTTAAAGTTTCTTTTCATGTTTTAATGTTTTGCTCTCCAGGACACTATGGCCTACAGCAGATAGACTTTGAAGAGTACTTCCTCATTGAGGAGGAGCTTGGAAAAGGTGGATATGGAAATGTATTCTTGGTGAAGGACAAGGTAACAGGTGAGTGAATTAATCTAGCCGTCATTTCAGTATCCTCTATGAATGTATATGGATGTAAATTAAATCTGCAAGATAAAGGCTTTTTCCAAGAGGTCGCTAATTGTAGACTTACTCTAAAATAAAAGGAGCATTATAGTAGAATCACTGTGCAACACTCGTAATAAAGAATAGCAGGTAAATGCATTGAGCAAATATGGCCCAATAAATACATTTATTACATCTCTATAAATAGAAAATTTTGTTTCAAATATTCATGTTGGAAAAATGATTTAGAGACCTAAGCATTGGGCTGTTTCTGAGGTGTTATGCAAATATCAAAATAAAATATTGATCACATGTAATGTTGAGTCCAATGAATAAAAGGAAGGGGCTAGGAACAGTCAGCCTGGGGATAATACCATGCTAATGATGCTGGATGTCCTCTAGTCAGGAAATGACATGGGCTCTATCTGGAGAGGTTCCTGTACAGGTGAGTGCTGGTAAGGCTGAAGTTTAGCTTTAAATGTCCATGATACATTTGCAATCTCGGAAGAGCATATCTTATAAAAATTTTGGATATTGTCAAGTTAAAAACATACAGAAATTACCAATTGAACATTTCTAGTTCTTGATCTAAGTTATTTCATTTTTTTCACAGGTCAAAGAATGGCAATGAAAGTCATGGATAAGGACAGAACCAGTCAGTGGTCTTTTCTCCATAAATTCAGTATTTCATACTTACTGTTTCCTCACCAAAATATCATCGGATGTTTTGGCTTCTTCTTTTCCACCATTGACTACTTTGTCTTTCCCCAGGAACTGGCACCTGTTGGAGATCGGTTCTCCATGATTTTTACAAATGTAAGTACATTAAGTTTTAGTTATGGCCATTTATTTTTTTTTATTTTTTAAAGGATTAAATAGAGTTAAAAATAATTATTTTGCATTTTCCATCATTTTCTTTAAATGTCTTGGTAACCAAAGTCATTAAGACAAAGCAAATTTCCCTGGGGGTGACACCTTTAACAATAAAATCTATCCCTAGCCTAAAATAAATAAATACAATACTTTATGGCCATACATATATGCTTCAACTGAATCTTTAGTTATCTTTATATTCTCCCCTATTGTATTTAACATCTATTATGTTTTTGAACTTATTCTAGGTGGGAATTCCAGAAGACGCAGTAAAGGTGTGCTGTGCAGATCTCCAGTGCTCTGGTATTCATATCGGAGAAAGGACTTGTACACATGGACCTCAAGCCAGAAAATGCTCTGGTGTTTGACCAGGACTGCTATTGTGTAAAGATCACGGACTTTGGCCTCACTAAGGTCACAGGGACATTGATTAGAGCAAGGTGTGGAAGCAAATCCTACATGGCCCCAGAGTTTAACATGACCATTTCAGATGGACTGGTTGTAGATGTGGGTGTTTGGTGTCATCATCTACTGCCTACTCACAGAAGAGTTTCCATGGCAGGTGGCCATGCTTGATGATGAAACATATAAACAGTATGTTGACTGGCAAAATGATTTCCAGGAGGTTAATCCTCCAGAAACATGGAAAAATGTTCCTGCTGGAATACAAAGAATAATGTTTATTGATCTTTTGGCAATTGATCGCATCAAAAGAAGTAAAACTTCGGAAGTCTTGAAATACCTGAGTGAAAGCTGGAAAGAAAAAACTCCAGAGTCGACTTTAATACAAGAGGAGGGGGATTCCATTGAAAGGATTTCTTCAGTCCAGTCTGAGGCAACATCTGCTTCCCATCTGAACACGTCACAGAGCAGTGTTTCCATCTCATCATCAATCAGCTCCTTGTCTTACCTTCTGACCACAAACACTTCTGGATCTGAGTCTGAGATCATTCAAGAGCCACAGAAGGACAACATGTCAGATGCACTGATAATGTTTCATGATGAAATTTTCCTTACATATTAGTGCCGAGGTAGACATTGGGTAACCAAGAATTGATGACTGATGGCGCGTCTGAAATAACATCACATAGGATCAACTTTTCTCAGGTATGTGACTTTCTTGGGGAATCTCTAAAGAAATTTACTCCTCCACAACATTATTGATAGTGAAATAGCACATCTATCATCCACCCATTAAACTATTGCGAACATGGCACCGACACATTTTAGGCGTACATACTTTGTGTTATGCGTCCTTCCCTTTCATCTCAGAAAGTTGGGAGGTATGCCAATGACACATATAAAACTTTTGTAAGCCATCATCAGAATGGCGGGGCTAAGCCTTGTAGTTAAGATTATTAACCACTTAAGCCCCGGACCATTTTGCTGGCCAAAGACCAGAGCACTTTTTGCGATTTGGCACTGCGTCCCTTTAACTGACAATTGCGCGGTCGTGCGACGTGGCTCCCAAACAAAATTGATGTCCTTTTTTCCCTACAAATAGTTTTCTTTTGGTGGTATTTGATCACCTCTGCGTTTTTTATTTTTTGCACTATAAACAAAAAAAATAGTGACAATTGTGAAAAAACGCTTTTTTTTTTTTACTTTTTGCTATATCCCCCCAAAAAATGTATACATTTTTTTTTTTCTTCAGTTTAGGCCAATATGTATTCTTCTACATATTTTTGGTAAAAAAAAAAAAAAAAAAAATCACAATAAGCATTTGATTGATTGGTTTGCGCAAAAGTTTGCGTTATGTCACAGACAAAAGTCACGTGGTCTGTGACATAATGCGTGGGAGGAGCCAGTGACAAGCTGTGCTGTTAAGCGTTACGAGAACAGCAGCAGCGGCTTTGGAGGAGTCACGCTTCCAGTGTCTGACTGCTGTCCATTCATGCCTAAACTCTTGCAAGGCTTTGGGAGTGTTTCGCTTTGTGGTTACTTTTTCTTCTGTGCTTCTTATCTGATCATTGTACAATGATACTTTTATTTTCTCTCCACATGAATTGTCTGTACTGAGATTAGAAGAAAGTGAAACCAAGCGCAAGCCATCAAATATTTACTCTTAACCTGGAAAAGATACTTTGAAGGCATTTATGTTTGTAGGTTAACTAACAGGCTGGAAATCAACTTTACCAAGCTTAACCCTTTCAATGCATTTCTAATTGATTGATGGACTAATGGGTGAATACTGTTTTTGCCAGAGGAATATTCCATCCTTTCAGCCACAATTTATTATTTATTTATATTTTAACTTAATTATGCACTACTCTTTAACCACCTCAATACAGGGCACTTTCACCCCCTTCCTGCCCAAGCCATTTTTCAGTTTTCAGCGCTGTCGCACTTTGAATGACAATTGCGCGGTCATGTTACACTGTACCCTAATGAAATTTTTATCATTTTTTCCCCACAAATAGAGCTTTCTTTTGGTGGTATTTGATCACCTCTGCGGTTTTTATTTATTGCGCTATAAACAAAAGAATAGGGACAATTTTGAAAAAACACAATATTTTTTACTTTTTGCTATAATAAATATCCAATTTTTTTTTTTTTTTTAACAAATTTTTTCCTCAGTTTAGGCCGATACGTATTCTTCTACATATTTTTGGTAAAAAAAAATTGCGCTAAGCGTATATTGATTGGTTTGCGCAAAAGTTATAGCGTCTACAAAATAGGGGATAGATTTATAGCATTTTTATTATTTATTTATTTTTTACTAGTAATGGCGGCGATCTGCAATTTTTATTGTGACTGCGATATTGCGGCGGACATATCGGACACTTTTGACACATTTTTGGGACCATTCACATTTATACAGCGATCAATGCTATAAAATTGCATTGATTACTGTGTAAATGTGACTGGCAGGGAAGGGGTTAACACTAGGGGGCGCTCGAGGGGTTAATGTATTACCTAAGGAGGTGATTCTAACTGTGGGGGGAGGGGACTGACTGGGGGAGGTGACCGATCGCTGTCCCTATGTACAAGGGACACGCCATCGGTCTCCTTTCCTCTCTGACAGGACGTGGATCTGTGTTTACATACACAGATCCACGCTCCTGCTCTGTTACCCGGCAATCGCGGGTGCCCGGCGGACATCGCGGCCGCCGGGCACGCGCACCGGGTCCCGAGCGACGCAGCCGGCGGCGCGCGCGCGCCCCCTAGTGGCTCGGAAGGCGAGGACGTCATATGACGTCCTCCCAGAACAATAGAAGCCTCGTCCAGCCGTCATATGACGGTGGGCGGTGGCTTAGCGGTTAAACTGGTAGTTGATGAGTATTGTAATTATCACGCTTTTACCAATCATAAGGATTAATTTTTTGATGTTTGGAGTTATTCAGATTTTTTTTTAGTGAGTTGCACACAAGTTGATAGTTTCATTTAGAGCGCATCAATAATTTTTATAATGTCTACTAGACTCTATTTACTAAAAGATGAGGACTACCTCACAGAACTGGAAACATCCATTGATTTTCTGTTAGAAAAATCATTGAGCAAAATACCCACAGATCATGGCCCCCGTTAAATAGACCCACCTAAAAAAAAAAAAAAAAAAAAAAAAAAGAAAGCCTTAAAAATGTTGTACCACTTCTATAAAGGTTGCAACAACTAGGCTCTGTAACATTTGGTAGGAAGGTAGAGCTACTGAAATTGGATGTTTGGGAGACTGTTAAAGACTCAGTAGAAGAAAAAAATAAAAATGAGAGCAAATGGGTTACCATAAATAGTATTACACTCACTCATAGTGATAACAATGCAATTTGGAATTGTGAGTGGCTTGACGATAAGGTAATCAATATATTTCAATATTTGATAGTCACTGCATTTCCATCCATCTCAGGGCAATTTATATACATGATACTGAATCATGTGCTAGAATCACGATATCAGTCAGTCAATCTATACTACAAATTCACCATTTAGGTGCCCATTGGGTGGTTTTCCCAAAGTTCAGGGACACATGTGGCAGTGTTTGACTCATTTAAAAATGGACAAGAGTCCCGGAAACGCTTAGAAAACAGCTTCTCAAAGTATATGACCCTCTCTTCTATGGAGAAGATCATGTACCTTGACCTTGTCTGTTGCCAGAAACAAGATGATACAAATGACTGTGGTGCTTTTGCCATAGCAAATGCAGTAGCTCTTGAATATTGTTTTGATTTAAAACATATTCACTTTCACCAAGAGGAAATGCAAAAACACATCATTAGCTGCCTCCAAATGCAAAAAAAATCTATGTTTCCCCATGACACAGTAACCATTGCAAATACAATTATTAATAAAAGAATTCAGCTAACAAAACACTGTCTGTGTAACATTAACAATCCCGAAGTACGGTGGAATGTTTTACATGCAAAAAATTGTTCCATTTTCAATGCGTTGGCCTTAAATAGAATGACAGGTGTGTTACATCGAAGAAACAATGTCATTGACTTGGTTACAAACAATAATTTGGAAGTTAATGTTTATTCTTTATATGATCAGGGGGTACATGGGATGAATGTGGGATGATTGAACCCTACATGTATACCATCCCGTAAATGTAGGTACAAAAAAGGAAGAGGATGGGGGTGGGACTTTACATGTATACTGTAGGTTTTAAGAAATACACGATTCAAAAGTAAATATATAAAATTGTATTTAACATATTTGTATAATAAAATCTAAAAGGACAGACAGCTTAAAGCCACTGTTACAGTATGACTTATCAAGGGTGCTGTTATCCTGGTTGGAGGATCCGAGAAGTCCGCCTATGCGTTTCGGGTTAAAGACATGCTTCATCAGGGCCTCAGATTTCGAAGATAATTCGTATGGATACATAAGTACATACAATGTAATAATAATGCATAAACAAGTGTTATTAACAACAGCATCATTTCTGCATATTAACTAGCAGAATATCAATAATATATTAATTATAGTCAAAAAAAGAAGAATGGTTATCAAATTTGTTGCTTTGCCTGTCCGTGCCATTCTGCCGACATATATCTACGTTAGGCAGTCGGCAAGTGGTTAAGACGTTAATGACCAACTTGATGGAAGTTTAAACCTGGGGAGCCCGTGGGGATTGACCACACAACTCGCTGACTAGCAGAACGTTCCCAAGGGTTATTGATAAATTGAGATCAAAGACTGACCAAAGTTGAGCTTGAGATTGTTATATCTAAAAAACGGGAAAGACTGGATGTTATGGAACTTGTGTGGGAAGAGAAAGAAGAAGCAGAGAGGGAAGGGGGGGAGGGGGAAAGAAAGAGGGTGGACAGAGAGAGTGGGAAAGGAGGGGGGGGGGTGAAGGAGAAGGAGGGGGGGAGAAAATAGATAGGGTAGAGGTGGAGAAGGGAGGGAAGGGAAGAAAGGTGGTGGATGGTGGGGATGTGTATAGGTGGTGATGTGTGAGGTGTGTGGGAAAGAGGGAGATGAAAGGGGGAGAGGAAGACACTCACCTTAGGAGCAGCATGAATGATTATGCCCAGAGCTGAGTGGGGCTGGAGATGTGGGTAAAGTCTCAGGGAAGGGGTATTTGCAGATGGTTTTAATGAAGCCTTTGGTCAGTCTGTATGGGAATTAAATGAGAGACCCATCAAAGATTAAAAGATAAAGTTTGTTAAACGGGGAAGGGATTGCATGAAACATAATTGTCACGCAGAAGCATCACAGCATAGTGTGTGCTATTACTTACATAGATCTTGGAGCTTCTCATTATACCATCCGTCTGCACCCCAGTATAGTTGATCACCTGCGCTCTATCTATCCAGAGTAGGGCGTGTGTGTGTGTGTGTGTGTGTGTGTGTGTGTGTGTGTGTGTGTGTGTGTGTGTGTGTGTGTGTGTGTGTGTGTGTGTGTGTGTGTGTGTGTGTGTAAAAAAAAAACATAAAAGTCAGGAGGGGGCAGGTAAATTCCTGAGGCTGCCCCCGACCCCGGATCAAAAGGTCTGTCATGACCTTAATGATTCGGAGGGGCGGGAGTGGGCTCATCTCCTCATTGAGGTGCTGGATGTGTGGTGTGTGGGTAATGCTCACACCAAGCCATATGACATTCCGTACGCGCTCCCGCCCCTCCAGATCCTTAAGTGGTCAGGAGTGACCTCAGGCATTTACCTGTCCCCTTCTGACTTATGTTTTTCCCACACATATATATAAGCCCTACTCTGGATAGAGAGCAGGTGATACTGGGGTGCAGACGGATGGTAAACTGAGAAGCTCTAAGATCTATGTAAGTAATAGCACACACTATGCTGAGATGCTTCTGCGTGACAATTATGTTTCATGCAATCCCTTCCCATTTTAACAAACTTTCTTTTAATCTTTGATGGGTCTCTCATTTAATTCCCATACAGACTGACCAAAGGCTTCATTAAAACCGTCCGCAAATATCCCTTCCCTGTGACTTTACCCACATCTCCAGCCCCACTCAGCTCTGGGCATAATCATTCATGTTGCTCTTAAGGCGAGTGTCTTCCTCTCCCCCTTCATCTCCCTCTTTCCCACACACCTCACAAATCACCCCCTATACACACCCCCACTATCCACCACCTTTCTTCCCCTCTCTCCTCCACCTCTACCCATCTCTTCCCCCCTCCCTTCCTCCCCCTCTACCCTATCTCTTCCCCCCTCCTCCTCTTCTATCCTCTTTTCTCCCTTCCTCCCTCTTCCACCCTCTCACCCCTTACTCCACCTCTACCCTATCTCTTTTATTCCCCTCTTCCCATCCCCCACCTCTTTTTTTCCCTCCTTCTCTTTACCCTTCTCTTCCCTCTCAGTCTTTCCTCTCTAAAATTTAGTAAGTTACTGGAAACCATGGCTTTGTATTTTGGAGTGGAAGAACTATAATGAGGGATTGTAAAGTTAATACCACTAAGTCTGCTCTTAACATCCCCTTATACTAATAATCCAAATACTTAAAAGGTACATATATATATAAAAAAATAACTAGCTCCTTCATAGTGAAGTGTATAGTTCCCATCCTTATACATAACCTGGATGGTAATAATGAAGAAAGGTCATTTAGCGGGATGGGACCTAGCTGCTTCAAAGTGAACTGTCTAGTTCTCATCCTTATACTTGACCTGACCACTAGGGGGCAAAAAAGGTTATTCTGTGGGATTAGAACTAGCCAGTTCCCATTGAGCAAGCTAGTTCCCATCCTCAGAATTGACTAGGTCAGTGATGGCGAACCTTGGCACCCCAGATGTTTTTGAACTATATTTCCCATGATGTTCAACTACACTACAGAGTTGTTGAGCATCATGGGAAATGTAGTTCCAAAACCTCTGGGGTGCCAAGGTTCGCTATCACTGGACTAGATGAATCTGGAGGATGGGAACTAGTCGCAACCCAATGTGTATTACAGTCCTTTGCCCGGGGATAATTGGGAATAAAATGATTATTTTTACCAGTTACACACAACTTAACTGGTAACTATTGGATACTGTATATCCTATTTATGTATTGCTATATGTCTTGATTTTACATTTGTTTCTGAACTTGATAAAGTTTTAACTTTGCTTGATATTAGATCTAAATATCTAAAGCCATCAAGCTGTACTCCAAGCATTTTATTTGTGTTTGAGCTCTCACTTTAGTATCCAAACCTTTTCCCCTTTTTTTATTCATATAGATGTGAAGGTCTATTGAGCATTTCATATTTATAGTCATATAACTACAGGTGACATTAATTATATTTGACAAATGTCTGTTTTTCTTAAACAGAAAACACATTTTTGAACTATGTAACAAGTTCTCTTTTTTTGCTCTCCAGGACACAATGGCCTCTAAAGCCCATGATGTGAAACGTGTTTTGGACAGAATGGTCTCCTTCCATTCACAAAGACTACATCAGGTAGACATACGGGAGCATTTCATCATTGTGAAGGAACTTGGAGAAGGAGGCTTTGGAAAAGGAATCCTGGCAAACCACAGGAAAACAGGTCAGTGAATTAATATAATCACAATTTTAACACCTTCTACACATTTATTTAAGAAAGCTTAAAATATGAATTCATGTTGGTAAAATTATTTAGGGAACTAAGTATTGGTCTGACTCCTTGGAACATTTATGCAAATATCAAAGTCTTAATGGGTACATATCTGTCTGGAGGAACGTGAATACCTAGACAGGCTGTATTTGTATGCAGACTGTCCAAGATCACATGTGGTGCTGATTCTAATGATTTAGCCCGGGTTCACACTGCCCACAACTTCCAAGTCGGACCCCAGCGCCACTTTAGGATGACTTGCATGCGACTTCTTTAGCAGAAGTCAATGCAAGTCATACCAAATTCAGACCAAAAGTAGTGCAGGAACCTATTTCTAAGGAGGAAAAACTCAAGTTGCATCAATTAGAACAGTTCCATTGCACATAATGGGGTCCAATGTGACAAGTTATCCAAAGTCGGAGCGATTGTCACATCAGGGCCTAAAGCAAACAGAAATCCCAATGAATGAAAGGAATGAGTTAGGAGCAGTCAGCCTGGGGAGGATACGGTGCTAATGATGCTAAATGTCTTCCAGCCAGTAAATGAGGTTGGCTCTGTCTGGCTTGCTGAAGCTTCTAATGCACATTGTGAGAATTGCAGTGTGCATGAAAATGTAGTAAGAAATTTCAGAACAGCAGAGGTTCCTGTACAACTGTCTGCTGATTGCTGGTAAAGCTGAAGTTTAGCTTTAAATGCAGCATAAAACAGCAAAACATTCAATAAACCATTGTAATCATTCAGCATACCTGGTGTGTGTATGTGTATTGATTAACCGCCGGCGAGGTCCTCCACTGAGCCAACTCAAGAGCCTAGGCCAGTAAGAGAAGACGAGCAACCTAACAGTTTTGGTACCAGAAGTGGGGTGTTTGAACAGGTAAGTCATTTTACTCCTTTTTACCTATTTTTTGGTAATTGGTGTTGATGCTTGCCATGTTCAAATAACCTTGTATACCCACCTATTTACATAACTGTGCCTTCGCAACGGACTAGGCTGGTCCCTTGGAGGGTTAATAAGGGCTCGCAGGTTTTTGAATAGTCCGACTAGGTTGGTCCGACTGTGTTGAGTAGAGATATATATGTGTATGTAAACTCGGGAAGTATAGAATACGCCCGTAGTATAAGGAGTGGCTGAGTGGACGCCCAATTTTTGGGGAAAATATTGAAAAGTGCACTTATTATAACATGTTCATATAATGTAACTTTATTTGGCCACTGTATATAAGATTTTGCTTGTTTTCTTTTAGGTACCACCGTAAGTATTTAGAGTGTATAGAGAATTAGAGAATTAGAGATAAGTGTATAACATATATGTGTATGACAACTGAATGTAAAGTACTGTATTGATTTGAAAGATTTTATTAAGGCATTACACATATATGCACTAAATGAACAACATAAATCAGGAACCCGATTGTAGTGAGATAGCGCCCGCTTGTCCACATTGCACATTTGGTTTACTGTTCCTTAGTGTGGACAGGACGTGGATCCTGCTCACCACTAGACCAACCAGGTTTTCATACCGACTTGGTGCAAGGGGAGTATATCCTACCACAAGGAGAGGTTTCCTATACCGAGTACTGAGGGATAACCTTCAATGCTATATCAGCCCCACAGCGATAACAGACGAGGGGACTTATTCCCAAGTCAGGGAACAGATTATAGCACAAACAGGTTGCTTTCATCTCTGTCCCCGTACTAGACACACCCTGCCAAGGTTATTAGATGGGGAATTCTGCAGCAACCCAGACCACGGCCAACCCATCCCCCTATGAGTACGTTAAAAACACACTACCGGGGCCACAGGTAGAACCTTTTTGGACACAGGTCAGGGAAAGGTGCCAACAGCTAGGAATACATGACCCGGGGCCATTAGGTCCCTGTTCAGAGGATGATTGGAAGGAAGTGAGCAAGGTGTGTCAGGTGCACAAGCACTCTTACCCACCTGGGAAGTGGGAAGACACCCAATACATGAAAGATTGTTACAAAACGTGGAATAAATGCTTAGCCAAGTATAAAACAAAGTATGTAACTAAAGTCCCCACAACAAAACCTGTAAACTCACCCGCCCTATCCCAGCAACCTGAGGCACCACCCCCCCCTTATGTGATGGTTAAACAGGAAGATGGAACATTGGGTCCATGTCTTCAGCTGTATCCATCTTTGGATCCAGCAGTATTGGCCACCATGGTATATGGGACAGCTGATCAGGCACAAGTTACACGAGAGGCATACGAGAAGAAACTAGAGAAAGAGGCAAGAAGGATTAAGGAAGCTAAGGAAAAGATAATTTCACAGCCATCCACTACACTCAGAAGCCAAACTAAACCGGCCATAAGCCAGAAACCCCCACAGGAGGAAAGGGAGAAGGGAGAGCAGGGTGAATCATCCACTGAGGAAACGGAGATAGAAATGGAACAGGAAAGTCTAGGTGCCACCTTTAAAGCACCACTCATGCATATAGGGGAAACAATAATACATATTCCCCTACCTTTAGGCACACTGTCAAAAATAAAAGAGTTATGCCCCAGCCCAAAGAAAAGCCCTAGGGAGGCTGGCGCTTTCCTTGCAAAATACAGTGCAGGGACGAGCCTGGATAAGGAAGATATAGCAGGGATCCTTAGTATAATTGACCCTGACAGTCCAGAAGAGCATCCCGTAGATGCCTTATGGACAGCTCACATAGAAGAAAATAAAGATTGGGTATCTTTTTGGAAAGGTATGGGGAATCACTGGTCTACTATATACAAGGGTTCATCCGCACTTCAGGAACTCATCCTAGCAAAACAGGGACAAAAGGAAAAATTCTATGAATTTTGTACCCGGGTATATGGTCTGTGGAAAGCAGTAGATAACGCCAACCCCCAGTTGTTCACCACCACCATTATGGCCGGTGGCGATACGAAGGTGACGCAGTTGCTTAAATTCACTAATCCAAAGTGGGCGGAAAAACAACCAGATGAATTTATGAAGGATGCTAGATCACGAGAAACATCAGGGGTATTTGAGCAGAAGGGTGGCATTTTTCCCTCCCTGACACCAACCCAGACTCTGCCAACTGGTGGGACTCCGCCCACCCACATAATGACAATGCAACCTTATCCACCAATGCAATCTTATCCCCCAGACCAGGGTTACCCACCAGACCAGGGGTGCTTTAACTGTGGGGAACTGGGGCACTGGAAGTCCCAATGTCCCTACAGAATTAGAACAAACGCCCAGAGAGGAAGAGGTAGGAATCTTAACACCACCCCCCGTCGCCTTCAGGATATCAGATATCCTCACCCACCACAACCCCAACCACCCCAACCACAACCCCAATACCAGCCTCAGCCTAATAGACCACCCCCACGCATCCCGATGCAGTGGCCATCCGCTCGGCGGACACCACAATAGGGATGCCAAGAGTACGTCCCGTCCCTCAGCCTTGTGTGTTACAATTCATCGTGGAAAAGTCTCCCGCAGGTACTATTGCGGGTAGACAATCACCTGATATGTCTATTATTAGATTCAGGGGCTACATTCAGTAGTTTGAATGATGCCATATATGACACACCGCACTGCACTGAGGGAAACTCTATTGGTATAAATGGGACATCAATTACCCACCCCATCACTCCACCATTGCCCGTGGCCACTCCAGAAGGACAGGAACTGTGTACCCAGAGTTTTGCTGTCCTTGTGGATTGTCCAGTATCTTTAATGGGGAGGGACCTACTCTCAAAACTGAATATCACCATTAAATTTGACAGAGGGGGCTCCCTTACTGCCAGCTCACCGTTCTGTGATTTACATGCTCCAAAAAGACACACTTACAGGGGACTCTTTGCAGCATTGCCACCCACTTTAGAAACACATGCCATATGGGCAGAAAACAAAGGGAGTGTAGGTTTTATTAACTGTACACCTTACACACCACAAATGCGTCCAGATGCCGAAGTACAATATCACAAGCAATACCCCCTGCCACTTGAAAAAATTGAAGGCATCACACCATTAATCAATGATTACATAGCAAAAGGGATTCTGAAACACATTATAAGCCCCTGGAATACACCAATCTACCCTGTGAAAAAGGCAAATGGGGAATGGAGGCTTGTACAGGACCTAAGGGCCGTCAACAAGCAGGTTATACCTCTGCCACCTTTGGTAGCAGATATTTCTTTCATCTTTTTGAAAATACCTGCTGATTCCCTTTGCTACACAGTAGTAGACCTGGCGAATGCATTCTTTAGCATCCCGATCGATGATGGGGTATTGCCCATGTTTTCATTCTCATGGAGGGGTAAACAGTTGACCTGGTCAAGATTACCGCAGGGGTATGTGGACAGTCCGGCAGCCTTCTCCATGGTCCTTAATGAGACAATTAAGTCATGGACTGCTGAGCGCGGGTCGGTACTAATACAGTATGTGGACGACTTGCTCCTGTGCAGTTGATCTGCTGAAGATTGTGCGGTCGATTCCACATCTCTGTTACATCACCTGGCCAGGACTGGCCACCTAGCATCACGGAAGAAAATACAATGGTGTCAAAGTCAGGTAGAATACCTGGGATGCATTCTGAAGGAGGGAACCAGGCTGGTATCCCCCAAACGTGCCGCAGCCCTGCAGGCTCTCAGTCCTCCAAGAGACAAAGCAACTTTGCTCTCATTCTTGGGCGCAATCGTATATTGCCGCCAATGGATCCCAGATTGTTCATATTATGATGGCATTCTGAGGGAGGCTACTGTGTCCACCGCCCCAAAGACAGTAGATTGGACAACAGAAAGGCTCTGTGCTTTTCAGGCCTTGTTACGAAGTCTGACTCAGGCCCCCGCCCTGGGATTGGTAGAATATGGCAAACCCTTTCAATTATACTGTGTGGTATCGGGAAATTCTTTTGCTGCGGTTTTGACACAGCAACATGGAACCGGGTACCGACCAGTCTCCTATCTCTCAAAAAAGTTGCCTACCCAAGTACAAGGGATGCCATCTTGTCTACAAAACCTTGCTGCTTGTGCTATGGCAGTTCAAGAGGCTAACAAATCAGTATTAGGCCATGAACTGACTCTCTACACCACTCATTCAGTAACTCACCTCCTGCAAAACATGAACACACAACATATGACGGCACAGAGGCTTAGTGGGTATGAGATCACACTTCTGAATACTGATAACCTCACCCTCAAACACGCACCACCAAGTAATCCCACTGTCCGTCTTTTACATTCTTTGCTCAGGCTACCACGAGACCCTGATCAGAAGCACAATTGTGTTGAACAGGTTGCAGCAATAACTACCCCTCGCCCAGATCTCACTGACATTCCCATACCAGGAGTGCAGGACGTCTTCATAGACGGCAGCTGCTCCCGCCCCTCCGATGCAACATTCCTGACAGGGTACGCCATTGTCCAACTCCCTGACGTGGTATTGGAAGCAAAAGCCTTACCACCCTCCTCGGCACAGGTAGCAGAATTGGAGGCGCTCACAAGAGCTTGCATACTTTTCTCAGATCAGGAGGTAAACATCTACACAGATAGTAGATACGCTTTTGGGGTCACGCATGACTATGGTGTAATATGGGCAAATAGAGGATTTAAAACTGCTGACAACAAGCCAATTGCTAACTCTACACAAATTAAAGCACTCCTGCAAGCGATTCTTCTCCCAAAGCGGATAGCGGTCATCAAAGTAAAGGCACATTCATCAGATAACAGCAGAATTTCCAAAGGAAACGCGCTGGCAGACAGAGAAGCAAAAAAGGCCGCTGCCCTATACATTGGTCAGCCAGCCCCCACAACAATGTTTTTCAAAGAACATTTTACATCACCCAACTTCAAAACCGTTGTGGCACAAATACAGGGATTAGCTACAGAAGAGGATGTTTCTTTTTGGGTTAAGGATGGCTTGACCAAGGACCAAGAAGGTCTTTGGTCAAAAGAGGGGAAGATATTGGGCATACCAGAATCAAGCAGTGTTCTCATACTCTCCTATCTCCATGGTCCAGGACATATAGGTACCACCGCCCTAACAAACATATACGCAAAGTCTTTCTGTACAAACAACTTAAGTAAACAGGCAAAACTCCTCACCAGTAGTTGTCTGACCTGTGCACAAAACAATGTCCAAGGGAAAAATCATGGATTACATGGCCACCTGCCCCCACCCCTGGGTCCCCTAACAGATTTGCAAATAGACTTTACACACATGCCCAAACAAAAAGGCAATTTGAAATGCCTTTGCGTGATCGTATGCAAATGGTCAGGTTGGGTTGAAGGTATTCCGTGTACAGGTGAGACTGCTAAAATTGCTGCCAAATGCATACTGAACCATTGGGTTTGTAGGTTCGGAATACCAACGGCCATATGGTCAGACAGAGGGCCTGCCTTCAGCTCCTCTGTTACACAGACTTTAGCTAAGCTACTAGGCTTACAGTGGAAATTGCACATCCCTTACCACCCACAAAGTGCAGGAGTAGTGGAAAGAATGAATAGGAACATTAAAGACAAGTTAAAAAAGGCTACGGGGGGCACCATGAAAGGATGGTTGGATTACCTTCCTTCTGTCCTATTTCAGATCAGAACAACGCCACATGCTAGAACAAAACTCTCGCCCTTTGAGATTTTGATGGGAGTTCCTGCAAACATAGAGCTGCCCTCCTTAGATCAAAACACTGACATTAACATCTATTCTCAACAGGAAATGTACGTGAAAAATCTGGTAAGTATGCTACAGGGTATGAACGAACAAGTCTCTGTCACCTTTTCTCCTCTTTCAACAGAACCTACTCATCCCTTCATCCCAGGAGACAAAGTACTGGTGAAACAACTGGCACACAAAAAGAGGGTTGGACCCATTTTCTCTGGACCTTGGAAGATAGAGAAGGTCTCCAGAACTGCTGTACTGACCGATCTAGGAAACACCTGGATCCACGCCAGCCGGTTAAAGACCCCTGACCCTCCTCCAGCACCCCAAGACTCCTCTGACCAGGAACAGCGACCAGATTTGAAGGACATTCAAGAAGGCATAAAACAAATCTCTCGGACCGACGAGACGAATCCCTCACCAACAGGAAGAAACGAATAACAGAACTTTGTACACAGTACCTGACAAAATGATTTCTACCTTTGTGTCAGGAAAAATATTATGCTTCTGGACATGTCTGATTCTGATAGTATTCATACCTACTTGGTTAATAACAAATTGTGTGTACCATCCAGAAGATTTAGGGCTACTAGAAGGAATATGTGGAAAAACCCAGACAGCCAAAGCACCTAGTTTAAAATATAAAAGAAGTATACCCCGCACTGAACCCCCTTCAGGTTTCACTGACAAAATGTTGTTGTTAAAGTTTAAGTACAGTTATGCACAAAAGTCTGGCTTTGAGAAATGTTGGATATGCAGCAAACTCCACCCTAGTACAGCCAGAATCCCATTGATGGCCATTCCCTTAAACATCACTCCTTTCCTGAATGGAACCCCCCCTATAGTTCTTGCCAATGTCATAAGAAAAAGTCCCAACAAGCCCCTCAGTTTTCAAATTGTGGGCGGGAGCCACGCTCCAGATTGGTGTTTCATACTGGGAAACATTTCCAGGGGAGCTGAGGTGTGCAAATGGTCGAAACTTAATGTCTCCATGGCTTCCCTTACCGATAACTCACTTTTTCGCACCTCAGACCCTGTGATAAATGCTACCATCTATGACCTTTTTAATTCAAATTCCCACTCCACGGTCGCACAGTTACTAGCTCTGCTGATGGCATCTGGTCATTCAAAGGGTGCAAGGACCATTGTTAGTCAACGACCCTTGGCATTAGGTAACACAACCTACATCTGTTGTGGCAAGCTCTGTTACCCATGGATTCCTGAAGAACCCCAGGGGTGGTGTTACCTTGCCAAAATAGTTCCTGTAATGGGAGTAGTGGGGGATAATGGACAAGGACACCTACTTAAAGCTAGTACCCACCCAAGATACCCTCTAAAACATCTTGGAAAAAGAGAAATGTTCCTAGAAAAAGATATGACCTGGGCCTGGTTTCCTTCCTGGACAGGATGGGGAATAGATTTGATGAAGAAACTAAACAACTACACCTCAATCATTGATGAGATCTTGGAAAAGGACTCTGATGACATCACAAAATTAAATCTAGAAACCAGAGCAATTAGAAAACAACTAGAGTTACATGACTTGGCTATAGAAAGCATGAGTGCAGCCCTCACTGGCCTCTGTGAAATTACTGAGGACTATGAATGCTGTACCTGGATACATAACACAAGTATCGAGATCCCTGATTACTATGACATTATTGCACAACACAGAAAAGAGGTAAATAAGCTACAACAGGATGCAAGGGATATTGGGAAAACATGGGACCCTTTCTCTACAGGGTTCAGTTTAGGAGGTCTCACTTCATGGTTAAAGAACACTGCAATGACTATTTTTACAATACTGCTTTTCATATTATTTTTATATGCATGCTTCATGTTACTTAAATGCCTCTGCAAGAAGGGTAGCGAAGCACATTCCGAAACCATGAAGCTGACTTCCATTTCCAGGGATCCCACGGTATGGTACGAGAACCAGGAAAATGAGGCCGGGGGATATGAATCCTTAAGGCGGTGCGAAAAGGTAGAAATGACCATTTCGATGATATCGAATGGTCAAAGGGAGGATTGTAAGGAGATTCCATAATACATTGCATTATTGGTTATTGATTTTGATTATTGATTTTACCCTGAGGATATAAGTTCAGGATTGCTTATCTGCTTAGTGATTTAAAAGATTATCTTGGTGCATTCTAGTGAATGTGTCTTATGACAGTATTACTTAATAACTGAATTATCTCATTGCAATATCACCCTGTCTGTCTATTCCTGTTTGATGTCTTCATCTGAGGAAACATCTGTCTGTGGTTTTTATCTCTGTACACTGTTGCCGGGTATGAAAAGGTCAGAATTAGCTTTTTAGGAACTTGTGGTTGGGCACCTCATGGTCAGCAGACGTTAACAGAAAGTAAGGAATCATTGAACTGTATCCGCTTGAACTATAGAGGTTAACATTAAGGTCACAAGATGAAGACATTACTAATATATGGAAAATCACAAGATTAAGAAATTACTAATATGCTAATGAACATTTATGTGTACTATTTTGATTGGCCCCCAAATGGGGCAGAGTCTTGTAGAAGCACAGCATAAAACAGCAAAACATTCAATAAACCATTGTAATCATTCAGCATACCTGGTGTGTGTATGTGTATTGATTAACCGCCGGCGAGGTCCTCCACTGAGCCAACTCAAGAGCCTAGGCCAGTAAGAGAAGACGAGCAACCTAACAATACATTCTCAACCCGGAAGCAGCAGATATTATTACAATGTTTGAGATTTTCAAATGAACATAAAAAAAATTGCCAGCTAAAATTCCCTTTACTCTTAATCTAACTTGATTTTTTTTTCACAGGTCGAAGAATGGCTTTGTAAGTTATGGATAAAAGTAGAATCAGCCAGGAGTCTTTCCTACGGGAGTTCACCATTTCATTCCTACTTTCTTCTTATTCCAACATCATCGGATGCTGTGAGATCATCTTCACCACCTTCAACTGCTTCATCTTTACCCAGGAACTGGCACCTCTTGGTGATCTGTTCTCTCTGATTGTACCAAATGTAAGTATGTTAAGATATAAGTAACTCTATACAAAACTTGGAAAAACATATTTGGCCTTAAAGTGAGGAGTTAACAGTTAAACCTCTTTCCATTCCTTTTGGAGAAATTTCCCTTCAATTTCTGTGCCAGAGATTGCAACAGGAAGTGAGAGGAAGCTCTCTTGGTTGACATTAGTACAGGTGTCCATGTTGGAGGATTTACACTTACCTTTTTGTCCTGGGGACCATCATCATTCAGACAAAGTGATGGAGTTGTCAGAACAGTTGATGAAAGTGGATATGGGGCAGTTATATACATACTATACATATGGCAATATAATCCATCTCTAGTCTAAAACTTAAGAAAAAGTATGGTTATACATATACCTTAACTGTTTCTGGATACGTATTCTGAATTTCTTCTTATATTCTCTCTATTGTATTTAACATCTAAAGTATTTTTTTGTTAGACGTCTTAGCTATTTTATTTTATCTTCTCTTTTTAGGTGGGTATTCCAGAAGATGCGGTAAAGAGATGTGCTGTTCAGATCTCCAATGCTCTGGAATTCATAGTGGAGAAAGGACTAGTACACCTCGATGTGAAGCCAGACAATGTTTTAATGTTTGATCAGAGGTGCCATTCCATTGATTAGTTACAGTGATTAGATCCAAGCATGGCAGCAAACCCTACAGAGCTCCAGAGATGTATGAAATTGCCCCTCCAGATGGACTGGCTGTAGATGGCAGCCTTGATGTGTGGGCGTTTGGTGTCGCCATCTACGTTCTGCTCACGGGGGAATTTCCATGGCAGGACTCCCTCCCTGATGAAGAATTTAAAAGTTTTGATCCCATTGAAAGCAGTTCTTTCAAACATTCTTTTTTTTAACCAAAACTTTTTTATTTGTTGGTGCAGCAAAGAATCATACAGGTATATAGCAAACATTGACAGGGCCAAATACAGTAACAATCTGTCAAAAACATACTATACATATCTTCAAATATGACCATATATTTTGCAATGCATCATTACATAACCGTTAAAGCAAACTTTTAGCACTTGGTTGGACATCCTGAAAAGTCTTTTTTCTTTCTTTCTTTTTGCTAACAGATTTTGCTAAACCAAGTATTTAACATATCAAAACTGAAACATTCAACTATTAATAAAGAGAAATGGACTTTGAGGCAAATAAGCCTCGGGACTTTAATGGTGTGTTAATATTCGAAAATTATCGATACCAAAGATATTATATAAAAGAGAAATTTTATTCAAATAATGTTTAAAAGGCATAAGACCAATTGAGGCACAGATAATTCCATAAAATACAGTGACAAATCACGATAAGAATACCACTTTTCTCAACATGTTTAATATTAAAAGCAGAGTATTGGGTTGCTATATAAGGGTGAACCTTACCTAAATATTAATTTCAATGAGTTGCACTCGAGACTGGAGATAGTTAGGAGTATAATCCATGGGTTGCCTCCCCCTAGGAGATCAGGCCTCACAAACGTTTGCAGAGACAATACAAAGGCGATCAAAGTTGAAAAAGTCCTTGCTGGCGAGGAAAGGACCAATATGGATGTAATCAGTAAAAGATATGATTTATATGTAATGGGTAATAGAAATGATATATCAAATGATAAATCAATAAAGTAGATAGTGAATATTAAACGTAGGCTTTATGCTTTTATATCCTTATGTACAATAAAAATAAAAATACATACAACATGAAAAAGTTCCTTTTTGTTGATGAAAAATGCATATTTATCAACGTTTTTTGGTATTTAATTGATTACTTGTCTTTTTGTGTAATTTCTAGTACAATATGATGCCACATGCTAATCCTCCTGAAGAAGCTCCATTGAGTGAAACATGTTGAGAAAAATTTTATTCTTATCGTGATTTGTCACTGTATTTTATGGAATTCTCTGTACCTCAATTGGTCTTATGCCTTTTAAACATTGTTTGAATAAGATTACTCTTTTATATAATATCTTTGGTATCGATAATTTTCCAACATTAACACACCATTAAAGTCCCAAGGCTTATTTGACTCAAAGTCCATTTCTCTTTATTAATAATATATTTGGGATGTGGTGTTAAAATTTTGGTCTTCTTTAACTGTTTTCTCCTCCCTTCTTCCCCAACCCCTCCTGTCAGAGAAGTAATAGAAACAGAACTTGCCGGCTTGTCTAACAGACTCCTCTACCATCCATCTCCAGTGCACGACCTCTGGCTCACCTTCAAGATTTCTCCGACTACTGTCTCCTGTGTTTGACTCCCGGCCTGTTTTAAGGACTTCCTTATCCACCTGCTCCCAGTGTTGCTTCCCAGCCTGCACCACAGACTTTCTGCCACTGAGTTCCTGTGTCTGACCTTCAGTTCTCTGCCCAGCTTCCTCTGAGCTGTGTGGGTTAGAGCCCCAGCCGGGCCCTCTACCCCAGTCCTAGGGCCTGGATTGATCACTGCTTCTCATCTCCACACTGCAGAAGTCCTCTTCTCAAGAACCATCGACCTGCTGGTGACACGTGCCTCTCTGTACCACCTCCAGAGGTAGAGTGCGCTTAGCTGCAAGGGAAGCCCCTCTCAGCATTTCGGCTTCGGTGAGTACCCCGATACCTCCTCTCCATTTTCTTTTCACATTTTTAGAGTTGCAATAGTCTATCCATTACTAGCTGTGGGTGGGGGTGAGAGCCAGATCAGCCAGCCATGGCTGCCAGATGGTTTCAAATTTGCTCACGGCATTCCTATGACGACAGTCCAGTTGTTCCCTAATCAGGAGTTTATATACAATCCATTGTTCCCCTGTAGGTACAGTAGGTGCCACCCAATGTCTAGCTATAAGCTTTCTAGCTAGGTATAGTAGTCTAGTATCCATAATGTACCTTTCCCTCTGATAAATCTCCTCATCAATCGCTCCCAATAGACATAACAGAGGGGTGGGGGGCACCAGTACCTGTGCCAGCCGGGAGATATTCTGTGTGACCTCAGCCCAATACCTGTTGAACTTTGGACATCGCCACATCATGTGAATGAAATCACCTTGTTGTGTTTTACATTTTGGACATAGGGGTGAATCCCTCAGGCCCCATGTATATAGTTTCATTGGCGTTCTATGCGGAATAAATAGTTGCAATAGCCTATGGGAGGCCGAGATAGAAACCATAGGGATTGATTCCAATGCCATGTCCCATTGATCACCATCAATCTCTCCAATGTCCGTAGCCCATTTAGCTCTACATTTCAACGAGGTATGGTCCTGGGTGGAAGACAACAGTAGCTCCGTTAGGTGCAGGAGTGAAGTCGCAGTCAGGGAGGTTATCTGTCCCTGAGCCTGCAAAGCATGTCAGAGTTGGAGATATTGATAAAAACATCTAGTGGGGAGTGTAAATTCTGAGCAAAGTTGTGCAAAAGATTTCAATACATTCCCTGCATATATCTGTGGAAAAAATACATATCCCCTTGCGTTTCCATAGGGCGGATCCCTCCAGTTTATTAAGATCTGGGTATCTTGGATTGTTTCACAGAGGGGTGAATTCTCAGTGCCTCTCGGGCCGCCTCCCACACTTTTTTTAAGGAGACCCACCGTTGGGGCGGTCAGGGGCAGGCTGGGAAGATCAATTTCCAAATGAGAGCCGGCTTTCAAATCTGGGTTGGCTCGGATTACTAATCATGCAATAAGATCATCTAAGCCATCATCTCTTCCCCACCCCATGATCTGCTGCATTTGGAAGGCCAGAACATATAGTTTCGGATGTGGTACCACCAGGCCCCCTCTATCATTACTATATTGTGGGGTATTTAAACTGATTCTAGCTCCTTTCCTCTTCCAGTTGAGATCCCGCATCTGGGTATCCACTTTTTTGAAACTTATTAGAGATCCACATAGGGGAGTTCTGAGAGATATACAGCAATTGTGGGGCCCAGATCATTTTTATTAAGTTGACTCTCCCTACCACCGACAGGGGGAGCTTGCACCAGCTAAGGTATTTTTCCCTCTGTTTATCCAACAAGGGTCCCAAATTTAATTCTGTACTAAATTCATTTCTGTTATGTTCAATCTATTTAGTGTCCAACATGTATTCTCAAATCTTATACATGTAGATATGGTTGTCTATAGGCATTTTGTTTTTATAGCTTTATAACTGCAGGTAACAGTTTTCTAGTACAATATGATGCCACGTGCTAATCCTCCTGAAGAAGCTCCATTGAGCGAAACATGTTGAGAAAAATGGTATTCTTATCGTGATTTGTCACTGTATTTTATGGAATTCTCTGTACCTTAATTGGTCTTATGCCTTTTAAACATTGTTTAGTTTCTTTTCAAAGATTCTTTTTTTTGATTAATGTAACACTTTTTAATGTTTTGCTCTCCAGGACACTATGGCCTCTGTTGACCATAATGTGGAAGGTCTTCTGGATAAAATGGTCTCCTTCTATGCACTACAGCAGAGAGACTGAAGAATACTTCCTCATTAAGGAGGAGCTTGGAAAAGGTGAATATGGAAATGGATTCTTGATGAAGGACAAGCAAACAGGTGAGTGAATTAATCTAGCCGCCATTTCAGTATCATCTATGAATATGTATATGGATGTAAACTAAATCTCTCTAAAACTGAGCTATTAATATTCCCCGCCCGTGCCCCCCTCCACGACTTTTCCATCAAAATCAACAATGCAACCATCAGTCCCTCCCCACACACCAGGGTCCTAGGTGTAATCCTAGACTCTGACTTGTCATTTCAGCCTCAAATCCGATCGCTGTCAAAAGTTTGTAGAATTCCCCTCCGTAACATCTCTAAAATTTGCCCCTTTTTAACAAATGAAACCACCAAGCTCCTCATTCACTCCCTTGTTGTCTCTCGCCTTGACTATTGCAACTCCCTTCTCATTGGCCTGCCTCTCCATAGGCTCCTCCCCTCTTCAGTCTATCATGAATGCTGCTACCAGACTTATCCACCTTACCAACCGCTCAGTGTCTACCAACCCTCTCCTCCAATCCCTACACTGACCACCACCCCTCTCCTCCAATCCCTACACTGGCTCCCAATCACCCAGCGAATTAAATTCAAAATACTAACCACAACATACAAAGCCCTTCACAACTCTGCCCCGAGCTACATCACCAATCTTGTCTCCAGATATCACCCAAATCGTCCTCTCCGCTCTTCTCAAGACCTCCTACTCAAGCTCTCTCATTCTCCTCCTCTCATGCTAGTCTCCAGGATTTCTCCAGAGCCTCTCCCATCCTCTGGAACTCGCTACCTCCATCTATCCGGCTATCCCCTACTCTTGCTACCTTCAGGCGATCCCTTCGGGAAAGCCTGTAACGTCTCTAACTAATCTTTTACCACTTCCATCAACTCATTCCCCACAGTTACAACCTTTTGTACCACCTGCCCCAACCTATTAGATTGTAAGCTCTTCTGAGCAGGGCCCTCTTAATCCTCCTGTATCTTATTGTATTATAACTGTATTGTCTCCCTTTTATATTGTAAAGTGCTGCGTAAACTGTTGGCGCTATATAAATCCTGTATAATAATAATAATAAAAAATTCGATCTGCAAGATAAAGGCTTTTTCCATAAGAGGTCGCTAATTGTAGACCTACCCTAAAATAAAAGGAGCATTATAGTAGAATCACTGTGCAACACTCGTAATAAAGAATAGCAGGTAAATGCATTGAGCAAATATGGCCCAATACATACATTTATTACATCTCTATAAATAGAAAATGTTGTTTCAAATATTCATGTTGAAAAAATTTTTTGGAGACCTAAGCATTGGGCTGTTTTTTAGCAGTTATGCAAATATCAAAATGAGATATTGATCACATGTAATGTTGTGCCCAATGAAAAAGGGCCTAGGAACAGTCAGGCTGGGGATGATACCATGCTAATGATGCTGGATGTCCTCTAGTCAGGAAATGACATGGGCTCTATCTGTACAGGTGAGTGCTGGTAAGGCTGAAGTTTAGCTTTAAACGTGCATGATACATTCACAATCTGGGAGGAACATATCTTATAAAAACGTTGGATATTGTCAAGTTAACCGCTTCAGCCGCGGAAGATTTTACCCCCTTCCTGACCAGAGCACTTTTAGCGATTCGGCACTGCTTTGCTTTAACTGACAAATTGCGCGGTCGTGCGATGTGGCTCTCAAACAAAATTGACGTCCTTTTTTCCCCACAAATAGAGCTTTCTTTTGGTGGTATTTGATCACCTCTGCGATTTTTATTTTTTTCACTATAAACAAAATAAGAGCGACAATTTTGAAAAAAAAAAGCATTATTTTTTACATTTTGCTATAATAAATATCCCCCAAAAAATATATAAAAAAACATTTTTTTCCCCTCAGTTTAGGCCGATCGTATTCTACATATTTTTGGTAAAAATCGCAATAAGCGTTTGATTGGTTTGCACAAAAGTTATAGCGTTTACAAAATAGGGGATAGTTTTATGGCATTTTAATATTTTTTTTTACTAGTAATGGCGGTGATCAGCGATTTTATTGTGACTGCGACGTTATGGCGGACACATCGGACATTTTTGACACATTTTTTAGACCATTGTCATTTATACAGCAATCAGTGCTATAAAAATGCACTGATTCCTGTGTAAATGACACTGGCAGTGAAGGGGTTAACCACTAGGGGGCGGGGAGGGGTTAAGTATGTCCTAGGGGAGTGATTCTAACTGTAGGGGGGATGGGCTAGCAGTGTCATTACTCTGATCACAGCTCCCAATGACAGGGACACTTGTCACTAGGCAGAATGGGGAGATGCTGTTTACATCAGCATCTCCCCGTTCGTCCTCTCCGTGAGGCGATCGCGGGTATCCCCGCAGCGATCGAGTCCGCGGGACCCGCGACCCGATTCACGGAGCTCCCGGCCAGCACGCACGCAATGGCACGGTGGGGAATTCAAATGGACGTACCTGTAAGTCCATTTGCCCAGCCGTGCCATTCTGCCGACGTATATCGGTGTGCGCCGGTCGGGAAGTGGTTAAAAACATACAGAAATTACCAATTGAACATTTCTAGTTCTTGATCAAAGTTATTTCATTTTTTTTCACAGGTCAAAGATTCTGTCTGATTATGCCTTCACTTTTTCAAAGTTGAACTTTTTAAGTTCCTGAGTTGTGTACGTTATGGTTTGAAACATGCTGGTTTAACCACTTGCCGTCTACCATATAGCAGAATGGTGGCGGCAAAGTGGTTTCAATACCCTGATTGAGCGTCATATGACGTCCGCAGGATATTGAGCGCAGTTTGACACCCCGCAACACCGATCTAGGTAAATAGTCTCCGAGGTTGACTCTTTACCATGTGATCAGCCGTGTCCAATCAGAGGAGAGGAGAGCCGATCGGCTGCTCTCCTGACAGGGGGGGTCTGTGCTGATTGTTTATCAGCACAGACCCCCCCCCCTCGGATCCAACCCAGGACCACCAGGGAAGCCATCCACACTGGACCACCAGGTATGCCCCCTATACCCCCAGGGAAATACTAATCTGCGCCCAGGCAGCTGCCAATCAATGCCCACTCACAATGCCTACCACTGCCAGTGCCCCAGGGATGCGTATCAGTGCCAACCATAAGAACCCATCTTTGCAGCCTTTCAGTGGCCACCAGTGCCACACATCAGTGCTGCCTACCAGTGCCCATCGTCAGTGCCCGCTCATTGCCTGTCAGTGCCGCCTTTTTGGTGAAAGAGAAAACTTACTTATTTACAAAATTTTATAACAAAAGCAAAACTTACTTTTTTTTAATTTTCGGTCTTTTTTTATTTGTTTAGCAAAAAAAAGGTGATGAAATACCAAAAGAAAACTATTTGTGGGAACAAAATGATATAAATTGAGTTTGGGTACAGTGTTGGATGACCGCGCAATTGTCATTCAAACTGACAGCACTGAAAGCTGAAAATTGGTCTGGTCAGGAAGGTGTATAAGTGCCCAGTATTGAAGTGGTTAAGCAAAAAAAAAAAAAAAACAAAACGATATTTCTAAAGTCAAACATAAAAACAAAAATGTTGTTTTGTTCAAAAATTCTTTTCAAAACGCACATGTGAATGTGCACGGAGTAAAATGTTTTATCCTCAACAATGTGTGGCTTCTACTTTTAGTGCTCAAATACCAGTTTTTGGAGTAAGTTGGTGTTTACACTGACAATAGGGGTTATTTACTAAAGGAAAATTCACTTTGCACTATAAGTGCATTTGTAGTCAAAGTGGATTTGCTTTTAGTAAATAACCCACACAGTGCTCTAAAATTTGCCCCAATGAGGCTATTTTAGTCACTCAAAACAATTAATGGTGCTGAAAAGGATGATTATTTTTATCATTAATGCATTACATACATTAACAACAAAAACAATGTGTGTGTGTAGCAGACCCACAACAGAATAGTTAGCTAAATAAGAGATTGTCACCTCATGTATCAAATAAATTATGTTTGCACTAATTAAGAAAATGGCCAAAAAGAAAAGCCCATTGGAGAACCTAGAAGACAGTTAAAAGAAACAAGCAGTAAATCAAATAAAATAATATTTCAGTTTAAAATAAAAATTTATTTTCAAAATGTTTCTCAAACATTTGCTGGCATACCAATGGCCCACCACCCGCAAAGTACTCCAGATATTTTTGTCTGACTTTGCGGGTGCTTTGGGGGGGGGCAAGCCAGGACGGCCAGCCTCAACTGGTGTTTTTGGGGTATTGGCAACATGTGACAGCTACTACCCACATTGCTGGCCATGTGCTAGATTGGCTCCTTTAAGTGGATTGCAGACAACCTTTGCGCCGCACAGGGAGTTGACCTGGTCGGTTCACAGGTTTATTTCCTTCAGTCTGTAAATCTCCACATATCCCGGATCGCACTGGCCCTAAAGTCCTCTCAAGAAAACTATCATAAGTCTGCCCAGACAGATTTGGAAATCTTGTGGCTAAGGATATCAACCAGTCAATCTTTTTTGAGCTGGCTGACCCTGCAGAGAAGCCGAGTATTTTCCAGGAGCTGGTTGAAGTGGCCCTTGATGTGGTAGCACACAGTAGGATGAGATCCAACCCCCGTCCCCTGGGCAAGAGCCTGCAATGGTTCACAAAGGAGCTTAGGCTCCTCAAACAGCGGGCTTGGTCCAGGGAGAGACACTGGCGGAAGTTCTATCTGGGAGATGATAAAAAGCTGCATTTGGAAGCCCTCTATTTTTATAAGAGGGCTATAAGAGAGGCTAAAAAGACCCATATCAGGGAGGAATCAGGGAGGAATCAAACAGCATGGCTGAACTCTTTAAGATCTCTTCTGAGTTAACCCACCCGGAAGCTACCAGCTCTGCTCTCCTAAGGAGTCACAGAATTGGTGCCAGGAGCTTGCCGACTTCTTTGCCTCTAAGGTTAAGACCAAGAAAGGACTTGTACACATGGATTTGAAGACAGAAAATGTTTTGGTATTTGACAAGGAATGCCGGTGTGTGAAGATCACAGACTTTGGCCTTGCTAAGGTCAGAGGGACAGTGATAACATCCAGGTGTTGCAGCAAATCCTACATGCCCCCAGAAATGCATGATGTGATCATTTCAGGTGGACTGGTTGCAGATGACATCCTCGATGTGTGGGCATTCGGTGTCATCATTTGCTGCCTACTTATGGAGGAGTTTTCATGGCAGATGGCCATCCTTGATGATGAAGCATATAAACCTTTGGTTGACTGGAAAAACAATTTCAAGATGGATAAGCCTCCTGAAGCATGGAGAAAGCTTCCCACTGGGATACAAAGGCTGTTTATTGAGCTTTTGGCAATTGATTCCACCAAAAGAAGTCAAAGTACCAAAGTCCTGAAATACACGAGTGAAAGCTGGAAAGAAGAAGAGGATCCCATTAAAAGATATTTGTCTGCACAGTCTGAGGGATCATTGGCTGAACACGTCACAGAGCAGTGTTTCTATCACATCAAATCTCAGCTCCTTGTCGTCTTCCCTTTTTGACCACAAACACTTCTGGATCTCAGATTGAGATGATGAGCCAGAGCCACAGGAGGACAACATGTCAGAGGCACCAATTATGTTTAATGATGAATTATCCTTACATATTGGTGTCAATATGTCATTTCAATGACATCCCTCCAATTAGTAATGAAACAAATAGGGGCGCTTCTCCCTGTGGACATTGTGATGTATGTGAATTTGTGGACCACAAATCTCGATTCCTACTCCCTAAATGGGAAATGGCATTCTACTAAATCCAGGATTACCTGCCAAAACGCCAGGTGTTATTTATTTAGCCCAAAGTTTTTGTGGCAGTTTTTATATTGGAAAAACTAAGCGACAGTTCTTTAAGCGCATAAGGGATCACATTAAACCTATAAAGAAAAGAAAGATGGATACTGCTATTAGCAGACATGTTGGTATTCAACATGACTTTAATCCCCATACTATCAAATTTTTAGCATTGGAGGATGTTCCACCGAATGAAAGGGGGGGCAGTGTGGACAGGACCCTGCTCCAACTTGAAGCCCATTGGATATATGATAAAACAAAGGGCAGGAGGTAGAGAGCGGCCGCAGTGAGCTGCTTCTGTCGGCCAGTATCTCAATACCCCATGCAAAAAAGACCGACCTCTGAAGGGGGGGGGGGGGGGGGGGGGGGACTATTGCGGTACTAGATATAATCAAGTATTCAGTAAAGAAAAGGTAGAAAAAAAGAGAATCATAATATAAAAAATTACATTTTAATAGAAAACATGATTAAAAGATTTTTTACAATGTCACATGCAGTTGTAATAAAAAACGGAAGCAGTAAATACAACCAGTAGGATTACAACCCATAGTGATATGGACCACAAATAGAGCTTGGATTCTCGACCGGTTTCGCGGTTTTGCACCGCTTCCTCAGGAGAGCAATATCTGTGATATGACATACAATAATTGTAATCAATACATAACACAAGAGATATATAACAAGGTTATCAATGCAGCAAAAGCATTAAACAATACATTAACAATACATACAGTTGGGTAACAAAGGGATGAGCTCACCCGTTCAAAAGGCTCCTTAAGGGTGTGTAGGGCCCCAAGTGGTTCCCCCTGCGGCGGACACAGGGGATAGACAACAGCCTCTATGAGGGTAAATTTTTAGATGATGGAATTATATAAGTAAATAAGCTTAAGGAATAGGTAGGGATAGAGTAGGGGGGTGCCAATAGTGTGCCTATTAGAGTTTAACTCTAATAGGCACACTATTGGCACCCCCCTACTCTATCCCTACCTATTCCTTAAGCTTATTTACTTATATAATTCCATCATCTAAAAATTTACCCTCATAGAGGCTGTTGTCTATCCCCTGTGTCCGCCGCAGGGGGAACCACTTGGGGCCCTACACACCCTTAAGGAGCCTTTGAACGGGTGAGCTCATCCCTTTGTTACCCAACTGTATGTATTGTTAATGTATTGTTTAATGCTTTTGCTGCATTGATAACCTTGTTATATATCTCTTGTGTTATGTATTGATTACAATTATTGTATGTCATATCACAGATATTGCTCTCCTGAGGAAGCGGTGCAAAACCGCGAAACCGGTCGAGAATCCAAGCTCTATTTGTGGTCCATATCACTATGGGTTGTAATCCTACTGGTTGTATTTACTGCTTCCGTTTTTTATTACAACTGCATGTGACATTGTAAAAAATCTTTTAATCATGTTTTCTATTAAAATGTAATTTTTTATATTATGATTCTCTTTTTTTCTACCTTTTCTTTACTGAATACTTGATTATATCTAGTACCGCAATAGTCCCCCCCCCCCCCCCCCCCCCTTCAGAGGTCGGTCTTTTTTGCATGGGGTATTGAGATACTGGCCGACAGAAGCAGCTCACTGCGGCCGCTCTCTACCTCCTGCCCTTTGTTTTTACACTAGACATTTGGGATGATGGTACTTGTATTTGGTATTTCAACTTTTCTGATCTAGACGCTTTTCCTTCATTGGATATATGATCTCAGAGCGACCACATTCCCTGGATTTAATGAAAGGCTTAGTGTCGGGCCTTTTTTTATAATTTTGGTATTGAAATTTCTCCTCTCCCTTCCCCTCTTCTATTCTCTCTCTCTTTTCCTACCTATTTCTTGTTTTGTTTTTTTCTTTTCATTCCAATATATATTTTTGATTTTTATTTTTGATTTTTCATTTATTTCTTCTTCATGTAGTGTACTCAAATGGTATTTTATTTATTTTTTTGTAAAAATTACGGTATACAACTGGAGAGTGCACTGTTGTTTTGACATATTGATGGGCTTAGGCTGTGGGTGGTCCTGAATGCCCTGCTCATCGTCTACTCCATCATGTATTTTCCTTCCCAGTCTATCTCTGCTTTCCCTACTCTCACTCCCCCAGGTTTGGTACATAGCAGTCACACGGACGCCTGGGGCACACTGTGAATTTCACTCTGTGCCCATTCTACGCCTCGCTAGCGGGAGGTCAGGAGCCCCTTCCTGGTCACGCCTCACAGCGTTCCCTCTATTACATGCTACTGCCCTACGATTGCGCTGCTGACTCTGTTTAGGCTGTGTGCCGTTCGCCCAGCCTACAGCCTGTGTGTCGGTCGGCACCTTCCCATTGCCGCACTGCACTCTGGGGCTTGTAGTCTATCGGGCTCACGGCTCCCTGCGCATGCGCTTAGGCGTACACACGTCCGCATCATGTTGGTGACGTCACACGCCAACACGATGGAGGGCAGATATAGCCGGCTTATCTGGCAGTTCAGCTGCCAGAGCCGGAGGGTGAGACTCAACAGACAGTGTTTGTGACTGGTAAGTCTCTGCCATACACTGTGTAATGTCCCTGTTCCGTTTATATAACCATTGCTCAGTTCCATATGATTATTCCTTATTGTAGATTCAATTAACCTTAAAAACAATGCTTTACCCATTTATTCTTACATCATTTGGTGAGACAATTTATTTTGTAGAATTTATTTATTTTTGATAATTTCTATTAAACTTTATTATTTAGTTATTTCCCATTTTCATTAATCAGTTGAACAATAGCAATTTACATTCCCTTCCTTATTCATTCGGTTTTTATTTTTATAGTTACCAGAATGTATCCCTGCAATCACCATCAGCGGGCCTTCTGAAGTCTTCCCTCCACCATATATTTTGTTAATTAATATTTTGAAAGTACTAACCTATGTCCCTTCATTTTCCTGGCCATGTCGTTTTCAGCCAGGATTATCCTTTTCTTTAACCCCATTTACACACGTTATCACCTACATATGTATGTTTAATATTTGTCTGCACAGACTGAGGGATCATTGGCTTCCCACCTGAACACGTCACAGAGCAGTTTCCATCACATCAACTCTCAGATCCTTGCCGTCTTCCTTTTTTGAACACAAACACTTCTGAATCTCTGTCTGAGATTACTGAGATGATGAGCCAGAGCCACAGGAGGACAACATGTCAGAGGCACCAATTATGTTTAATGATGATTTATCCTTACATATTGGTGTCAAGTTAGATATTATATATTATCTGGGAAGCTGCTCTGGTACTTCAACATCTGCAGAGACCAACAGGAAAACAAAAGAAAAAGTGAATTCATAAGTGAGGAACATGCAAGAGTCGAATTAAATAATTAAATGCTGTTTATTTGAAAAAGCTCACTATAAACACCAATCCAAAAAATATCCTGAAAACACAGGTACCATCACCATTAAAAAAGACAAGACAGTCATGTGCAGACACAGATGGCCACCTATCACATCCAGCCACTCGTATTAAACATATGAAGTCATTCAAAATATATAAACATGAATGGTTTCAAAGTAAGAGGTACAAAGCATTGCTGGAAGTCCTTATGGCATGAAGGAAGGACAGCAAATGATAAACAGTAAGAACTGATTAGGTGGTGGGTGATAACAGATCTGATCAACACTGTATAGTAATCTGGAGGGCAGAAAAAACCCAGGGAGGGGGGGAGAGTTAAAGGGCCGTGGTGGAGAGGCCCTAGATGGAGGGATGCATGGATGACTCAGCAGCGGCCTCGGGGCACAAGTGTGTGCAGACTTATAGGATCGTGATCTCTCTAGGCCGGGGATGGCTCACGAGACTGGAGACCGGAGGTTGTGGATGGAGGATGCAGGCAACTGAAGTTGGAGGAGCCGGGCTCTATACAGTGTTGATCAGATCTGTTATCACCCACCACCTAATCAGTTCTTACTGTTTATCATTTGCTGTCCTTCCTTCATGCCATAAGGACTTCCAGCAATGCTTTGTACCTCTTACTTTTAAACCATTCATGTTTATATATTTTGAATGACTTCATATGTTTAATACGAGTGGCTGGATGTGATAGGTGGCCATCTGTGTCTGCACATGACTGTCTTGTCTTTTTTAATGGTGATGGTACCTGTGTTTTCAGGATATTTTTTGGATTGGTGTTTATAGTGAGCTTTTTCAATAAACATTATTTAATTCGACTCTTGCATGTTCCTCACTTATGAATTCACTTTTTCTTTTGTTTTCCTGTTATATACTGCATGAATTCAGAGGTACACCCCCATTATTGATTGGTGTCAGCAACTGTCGTTAATCTTACACAGACGTGGCTATATTACACCCTCAGTCTGTTATAATCATATTTGATTACAGAGTGTCTTGGTTCTTTTATT
Source organism: Aquarana catesbeiana (assembly GCF_042186555.1). Classification (NCBI taxonomy): domain Eukaryota; kingdom Metazoa; phylum Chordata; class Amphibia; order Anura; family Ranidae; genus Aquarana; species Aquarana catesbeiana. Next base: position 955,390,165 of record NC_133324.1, read on the forward strand.
ACCCGTTTTTGCTCAATCTGCAGAGACCAGGGGTGAAGTCAAGAATATGACTGTGCAGGAATGCGAGAAGAGAGTGGACCACCAATATGTCACTTCCAAGCACACAGTGCCTTGTAGAATCATTGGGGTCCAGCTGCATAAATATTAATGAACAAAGTAGCAGCATTTTCATTGACAGAAAATTAAGAAATGAGGTTCAAGGTATATTTTGAGTGAGCAAAGCCAACCTTTCTGGATAAGATTCTGCAGAGAACACATTTCTTTTATCATTATTGGGACAGAGCATTTACAATGTGTAAAATGACTTAAGGAGATATCATGAGGAGGTTCAGACTACCACATGTAACAAGTCAAGTCATCAGTCCAGTATGTGAGATGTGAACAATGCAAGCATATTCTGATGTTGACAAGTGCTTGCTTGGTAAATATCTTTTGCACACAAATCTGACAGCAGATCAGCGTTATAGAGAGAGGAAGATAACGGGCACCTGTCACACCTCTCTCCCAGTCACACACATTGCTGTGAGCAATACAACCAGCATCCAAGCAAAAAACCTCAGGAACCAAAAGAACCTGCATGTGTCTTAATGCAACCTGCTCAATTGTGAGGCTGTTGGAACTCTATGTAAGTGGAACCAGTCTAAGTGGTGAGTTAAAACAGGAGGTTATAACAGGGGTCATAGTACCTGTGTAGGTGTGAGTACCTGAGTGTTGTCTGAGTAGTGTGTGTGGATCATTAGTACTTGTGTATTGTGTACTTGTGTATTGCAAGTGCACGTAGGTCTGCGAGTACCTGTGTATTGTCTTGTTGTGTACCTGTGTATTGTCTTGAGTATTAGTGCCAGGAAGCTAGCTGTTAGGTAATTTGGACAGGGTATAATCCCCAATCCTCACTAAATTTAATAGGTACGATGCCCTGCGGGTGTGGAGAGGCGACTCTTTGTACATCTTGCTGCATGTATGCGTTCCTTGATCATCCGATCGAGGGCAAATACTGCTGTGCAAAATGTAAGCACATTGTTTCCCTGGAAGCCCAGGTTCTGAATCTGGGGAAGCAACTGTCAGCACTGAGAAGTCCCTCCATACTAAAGGAGAGCCAGGAACGTACACAGTAGGGGCCGGCAGGGGCCAGCACAGAGGCGGGTGGAGACAAAGAGGTGCAGGCACTAGCAAAAAGTAGATGGGTGACAGTCAGGAAAGGTAGAGGGGGAAGTGCCAAGGAGTCTGATCCAGGACTGGAGCATCCCAATAAGTACACTCCATTGAGTGACATTGGTGAAACTAGTCAGGGACCAGCACTGCTGGAGCTGAGGGACTCTCCTAGCTGCCAGGGGAAGAACTCCTCCAGTGAGAGTGGGGGGGCAGCAAAGGGAAAGGAAAGACAGATTCTGGTGGTAGGGGACTTAATTCTAAGAAGGACAGAGAGGGCAATCTGTAACCAAGACCTGAAGCGCCGAACAGTATGTTGTCTACCGGGGTGCTCGGGTTTGGCACATCACGGATCTTGTGGACAGATTACTGAGAGGGGCTGGGGAAGACCCACCTGTCATGGTGCACGTTGGCACCAATGACAAAGTCAGAGGCAGATGGAGTGTCCTAAAGAACGATTTCAGGGACTTAGGAGCTAAATTGAGGAAAAGGACCTCCAAGGTAGTATTCTCAGGAATACTACCGGTACATCAAGCCACACCAGAAAGGCAGAGGGAGATTAGGGAAGTAAACAAGTGGCTGAAGAGCTGGTGTAGTAAAGAGGGGCTTGGGTTCCTGGAGGACTGGGCCCACTTCTCAGTCGGTAACCGGTACTATAGAAGGGACGGACTGCACCTAAATGAGGAGGGTGCAGATCTGCTGGGAATGAAGATGGTCAAAAAGTTAGAGGGGTTTTTAAACTAGGCGATGGGGGGGGGGGGGGGTCCAGAGGTAGAGATAGTCAGCGCGGAAGATATTCCAGAGGGTAGTATTGGGGGCATTAGTGGTAGGTTGACCAAAGCACAAAAACACAAAGTATAGTAGCAAGTCCTAGTTGCAATCTCGAAACACCCAATACGAGGACAATATGCGACCGGTCTAAACTATGTGGCATGTTCACCAATGCCAGGAGCATGGCGGACAAGATGGGTGAACTAGAGATACTGTTGTACGAGGAGGATTTGGATTTTGTGGGAATTTCAGAGACCTGGTTCAACAGCTCTCATGATTGGCTGGCAAACATTCAAGGGTATACCCTTTACTGCAAGGATAGAGAGGTTAAAAAAGGGGGGAGGGGTATGCCTATATATCAAGAATAATGTACAAGTGAATGTGAGAGATGACATCACTGAGGGAGCTACGGAGGAGGTGGAATCCTTATGGGTAGAGCTCCAAAGGGATGAAGCTAAGGGGAAAATAATACTAGGAGTATGCTATAGGCCCCCTAACCTGAGGGAGGATGTGGAGACAGATCTCCTATCACAATTTGGATTAACAGCAAGGATGGGAAGTGTTATCATAATGGGGGATTTTAATTATCCAGACATAGACTGGGTGGAGGGAACTGCATATTCATTTAAGGCTCGCCAGTTCCTTAATGTCTTGCAGGACAATTTTATGGGTCAGATGGTAGACGCACCAACTAGAAATAAAACATTACTGGATCTACTGATTACCAACAATACAGACCTGATCATGGATGTGGAAATATGGGGCAATTTAGGAAACAGCGATCACAGGTCAATTAGTTTCAGTATAAATCACACAAATAGGAAACATGAAGAAGATATATGCAACAAAGTTAATGTAAGGGGATGCCCCTTTGGATTTTAAAGGCAGCATATAAGTGAAAAAAAGTAGATAATGGTAAAAGGCATAAACAATGCCAACTTTATTATTAGACAAATTTATCCATATTTGTATAAGAGACAGAACAAACATACAAAAAGTGTTCAATATCTTTACAAATATTTGAGTGTTATACCATACAGAGCATTAGTAAATAATATCACCCGGTGCCATCGACCCCAGAAGACCAACCCAGTCAGAGTGGGTATAGTGGGGGTAGGTGGCTAGAAAATATATCCCGACATGTTTCGGAAAAGACCGTTGTCAAAACTTGTATATTCCTTCTTCAGGGGAATTATTTTACATACAGGCAGATGAAAAATGTTTCTGGTCTATGGTTAAACTCGTGTCATAAATAAGGAACAAATTAAGGAACCATATGCTGGCTGTAAGGGTCCACCGGTGGCAAAGGAGGGGAAACCGTGGTGACACATAGAGCCGCAGAGGCACTTTCACAAGGGACGCCCAATCCCTTAGTTGTTGGCTTTGTTTTTACAACTAACTACAACCGTCTGTTGCTGACAGTCCGGTGTCCGCCTAATAATAATATGCACTGCATTTAACAAAGGATACTAATGTCATCTGAGATATTTAAGCAGGTAAAATCCCTGATATATTAAAATATACAGCTCTTTACCCAATGGTATTGCACTCGCACTATTAGTGGTGGAAGGAACGTACATTCTGGAGAACCTTTGCCGGTCTCCACAATTCAAAATATTAGGGAAAAGTGACACCACACCCAAATAGAGGGCCATATACTTGCAGGAAGACTCAGTTACTGTGTATCTACCGTGACCTAATGTATATGTTCTTCACCATGTCGCTGCCAGAATTCCATCTACAAGATGACTACTTTAACACAATGGCGTCCATACCCTCCCTCGGGTACCTCAAACGACGTGTACAAGGAAAGGTTGCACATCCCCGAAATGCTCATTTAAGGGTGATGGAAAGGACCACACACTGCCTCCTGCACTGTTAAAGACAATAGGTACTTATATCGTTGTGATGTGTTTGAAAATGACACCCCAGTCTGTGGTCTAAGCAATGACCCGGATCCCACAGACAAAGAAGCAAGGGACCCACAACTGGAAAGTCCATGCCAACCACCTCAAGAAACCAGTCCAAGTGAGATGGACACCAACTGCCCCGTGAAGTTGACAAAATGGAGAACACCAAGCACAAAGGTCACCTACCACATGGATGGACTGTACTGTGTCGTTACCAATCACCAGACATTTCTTTATGGGTGTCAGTCGTGTCCAATATCCTATACAAATTTTTGCTTCATTCCCAATGAGTACACTATTATTAGGGAAACTGTAGTAACCCCATACCAGTGTTGACAGAAGAGTTTATCATTAAGAGTACCCCTGATGTCCCAGATCCTATACCATACATACCCCATTTTGATATCAAAATGTATACCCTGTCAGTAAACATTCAATCTGCTTGAAAGGAAAGATACCCATATCATTCAAATTAGTAATGATACGGTGAAGATAGGGAAAAGGTTGAATTCACTTTTACATGATGGGGGAATCCAGCATAGTCACCACTAGGACCTGTGTGGAAATGGGAATAAAACGTCTCCTCATATTGCAGTGTGGGTTACTGTTCTTTATGACGGGCATGGTGATAGATCTTGGCCGACTTCTAATATGGGAGAGGGAGAAACCTAAATCACTAATGGAGATTAAACAGTTACTCACGAGTGTGGCCTCATCTCATCTGTTGCCTTATGAGGAGTTAATGGATAATCTCCATTAGCAACTGGGATATTTTATATTTATAATTGTTTTTTTTGTTTTTTAATTAAGGGTTTATATAGTAATCTGTACACATGTACAGGAGTAGCAAGCTTTAGTTTGAGAACCAAATTAATTTAATTTCTTTTTGATATGCAGGAATGTTACGTGTGTGATGTGGGAGATGCTCTGCTATTTACCCATCGTAAATTCAGATGCCAGAAAGACATTTGAGTTAAATACTTTATTGGAGACCTGACGGGCCGATGTAATTTAGCTAGATAAAGTCTTGTAGTCCACTTTGTTAACCAACCCTTTTATCCACTTCAAAGAGACGTTTGATATGCAGAGAATATGGCCATCTGTTCAGGAATGGACAATTTGCCCCGGCTATGAACTTGCTCCATTCAAGAGAAGGTGATGACCTGCTCTTTCATTAATCTTCAAATTAATTTTCTCCCCAAGAGAGGAGGTGCTAGTGAGGGGCTGAGCTATGCTAGATTAAGGGGATGGGAGAATTGTCCAATTCTCAATGAGATACGCCCAGAGCGAGGAGAGGGATAACATTGTTCCACTAATCAGGGTGGTCCTGTGCAAGTCAATGAGAGATGGGGCTTTATTATTTTAAGGTTCACACAGGGAAGGCCAGAATCATGTGTCTGTAGTGGGCCCATACACAACACCATCACTGGTAAATATCAGGACATCTCTTACCACTTAGAAAGGTATACTGGCTTGTCCTATTTGTTATATATATACTTTGTATTCTTTTATTTAACCTAAGATTGTCTTCCTTTGTATAGGCTATAGATTGCTGTGTATGAGTTTAGACTTTCGTATTACTTACCAATAACATTCTGTTATTGTGTTAGAGCTTTCACTTGTGGTCAAAGAACTCTCATATAACCCAAATCATATCTGAGAGATAGTAATCTCAAAATATAATTTCTGGGTAACAGTTCATTGTTACTGCTGCATGAAAGAATCTTTTCACATTAAACAACAATTATGTATTAAGCTTATGTGACCCACTAAAGCTGGGGGGGGCTAGTTTATTATACTAACACATACATACTAACACAACGTACCACTGACAGAAAATTCTATCAGTAGTCAAAAGTGTTTTTTTTTTTTTTGGGGGGGTTTGATCTTCTGCCTACAACTAAAAAAAGTGAAAATAGATCATTTAAACCAAATCTTCTTTCAATTATAGAGATTGTATTAATTTGATATTAAAATGTTTAACAAATGTATGTATTAAAAAATAAAATTTAAAAAATAAAATAATCATCTTTGTTGAATTTAGAAATTCTAAAAGCCAAGTCTTTTCCATTAAAATTAATGTAAATGTTATAAAAATTATATTTTTAAATTGAAAATCTGGACAGTAGTGCACAATGGAAAATTCTGTTTAAGAAAACAAGATTACCCATTGTTCATCTGCATTAAGAATTAAAAGAGCTATATAGATATAGATAAATAACTCATTACAGAAGGTTTAAAAATTCCAAGAGACGCAGTAAAGGTGTGTGCTGTGTAGATCTCCAGTGCTCTGGAATTCATATCGGAGAAAGGACTTGTACACATGGACCTCAAGCCATAAAATGCTCTGGTGTTTGACCAGGACTTTCATTGTGTTAAGATCACAGACTTTGGCCTCACTAAGGTCACAGGGGCAGCGATTAGAGCAAGGTGTGGAAGCAAATCCTACATGGCCCCAGAGACATTTAACTTGACCATTTCAGATGGATTGGCTGTAGATGGCAGCCTTGATGTGTGGGTGTTTGGTGTCATCATCTACTGCCTACTCACAGAAGAGTTTCCATGGCAGGTGGCCATGCTTGATGATGAAGCATATAAAAAAGTATGCTGACTGGCAAAATGATTTCCAGGAGGTTAATCCTCCAGAAGCATGGAACAAGGTTCCTGCTGGGATACAAAGAATGTTTATTGATCTTTTTGGCAATTTTATATGCCGTCCCTTTGACATGTATATGCAATGCATTCATGAGGTCAATACCATGTATGTGTGTATACATATTAAACTTTTTCTAGTATGTGCAACATTGTTATGTATTGTCAGACTCCATATGCCAATTAAATATACTTTCTAATTATCTCACCCCCATAAATCAATAGCCTCATTTAAAGTTCCACCTTCCTTTTTCTTGTACCTGAACCAGGGATGGAGGCACAGACCGTGTGCTTCATTTAAAGTCCCAAACTCCCCCTCTATTATTCTTTTGCAAATATAAGGCCAACATGTTGGATTACGCACTTTCAGCTGCGGCCTAAAAAGTGCACATCGTAGTGAGCACACTAATGATGCAAAAGATTAATGATGATCTGACTATCAACATGAATTCTCATTTGGTTTTTGCCTTGTCTATGGCCTGCTTAAAGCAGATCTTCACTGGATCTGAGCGCCACAATTCAAAAACATTCATGAATTCATTTTTAATATTCAAAAGGAAAAACTCTCCCATCCATCCATGTCTCCATTTGTATTTTGTTGAGAAGTCACAATCTGTGGTCTCACCGCTGTGATAACACCTGGACTGCAGACAGCACCTTCTGGTGCCACAAATCATCAGACTCGCTGTCCTGGCAACATCCATGCCCATCAATGGATCAGAAGATGGGTCATTGGGTCCCATTGATGACCTCAAATTCATGGCCTGCTTCCAGTGCCACAAATCCTCAGCCTCGCTGTCTTGACCACATCCATGCCCATCAATGACCCAGAAGATGGGGGGGAAGCACTGGGTGGTCCTGGTGGCCGGCTTCAATGGCTGTTACAACGACAGACATCAGGCTGATATGTGTCACACTTATCAAATTGTCAAGAAGAAAGGCATCCCTGAAGGAACTGAACAAGACCAGACCATTCAGTATAAAAAGATGGTTCTATACATTGAGGCCTGTGAATTGGGGTCCATGATGAATTGCCTCCCCAACAACATTAAGGTTTACGCCACCACAAACATCCGCCAACCCTACAGAGTCTGCTTAGGCCTGTTATGGCAAGGAGCGAGACATACTTTAGCAATCTTTACAGCATCAGCTGGATGGAGGACTCAGACATGGAGAAACTGTTCAAGGAGACACTACACAGTTTATACTGTTAAAGCAACACACCAATACCAGTCATGTGATGCAGTATGCAAACTGGACTATTTTCAAGATGAAGGTGAGCCAGTTCCAGGGTAGCACTAAAACAGTGGTCCCTCACATGACCCTGGAGCCAGTATACAATTATTAAGGCCCGGGATGTACGGACCATGATAAAGGCCCAACAAAAGGCCACAGCCTTGATCAAGGAATCAGTGAAGAAAATTGCTCCTGTGGTGACAGAGTCTGATGAGTTGGCAGAAGAGATTCTCACTGATCAGACTGAAATGAATGATGATTGATCATGTTACCCCACAGCAACTGTGCACTTCAAGAACCAGTGCTTTAACTGGCACAACTCCCTGTATTCATACTCCATAAGACAGTTGTACACTCTGTGAATCTGGATACTCACTGGAGAGCATCACATGCTATGATTAATGTCTGCCAAAATCTGCACTGACACAGCTGGCGACACAAAGTCTTCCAGTAGAAGGGGTAGGAATAGGGCAATATGGCGCTCTCAGGTTACAACAATCAAGTATCTAAAATCATGAAGCAATGTAACAATGGTTTACGGATAGTGTTTTGCCACTGTATGGTGAACAGTGACACAACACAATAGTTAAAAACAATACATAAAAAATGATATAAAAACAAACAGTTAGAACCAGATGTAAGAATACGAAGGAAATAAATCTGTCCTTTACCCAATTTTCTACTTGATGCACATGAATTGATCCAAAGAGCTTCAGATGATAGTATCATCACCAAATCAGAAGTTGCCTTTCTCAAGCATGACTTCTACAAAAGACCTTATTTCTACCACCTCCCGAAAGTGCACAAAGATTCCAACAACCCTCCGGGCAGGCCAATAGTGGCAGCTACGGAGAGTGTCACCAGTTATTTCTCCATCTACCTAGACCACTTCCTGCAACCCATAGTCTGCAAGTGTATTTTGTGGCTATAACATGCCCATACTGAAGATAGCCACCATCCAAGCCCGAGGAAGGGACACGCATGTCCCGAATGCGAGCACCTCCCGCTGACCCGACCCCGAAGTGACATCCGCTACAGCGAGCAGTGTCAACCACCGATCCTCTCTCCTATTCACCGGACAGCACAGTGTACCAGCGGTGTGACTGGCATAGGAGCGGATCCAAGAGACACCGCCACATCTCACGGACACCCCCCCACTCTCACCCGGCCATCGGGAGCAGATGATCATTCATGCCTATTGTTTCTTCATTATTGTGAGTGTTTTTAAAACCTTTTTATCGATTAAACCAGCCTGTATACTGCATTTAGAGGGCGCTGTTCTTTTTCGTTTCTCCATTCCAGTAGAAGGGGGCATGGGTGATGATTAACCCTCTCTAAAGCTGCTGCCTCAAACCTAATCTCTACTCTAAAGCCTCGTTCACATGATTTGACTTTCCGACAACAAAACCGTGGAATTTTGTTCGAGGGGGGGGTTGGCTGGCTCCAACTTGTCTTGCATACACATGGTCACATAAATGTTGGCCAACAATTATGAACGTAGTGACGTACAAGACGTACAACAAGCTGATAAAAAGGAAGTTCAATAGTCGTGTGCCACCCTTTGGGCTCCTTCTGATAATCTGGTGTTTATCTCGTGTTAGTAGGAGTTTGATGAGTGGTGATTTACGCTTTTCAGCCTCGTGCTTGTCGGTTCTTCTCTGTTTTTCAGTGCGTTCTGATTTTCAGTCCATGCTTGTTCGGTCGTTTCTGATTTTCAGTGCGTTGGTACTATGGCCGGTACATAGATGACAGTCATCATATGGAGCTGCCCCCCACAGCTAATAGATCATTTTCTTAATCACTGCAACACCACATTAGGGTTATACTTTACCCATGTTCTAGCCCAAGACTCCTTACTTGAGCCCCAAACTTCCATGGGCGCGATTCCACGTCACTCTCCTCACAGCTCTTCATTGGATAGATTGATAGCAGCGCAGCCATTGGCTCCCACTGCTGTCATTCAAATCCAATAATGCAGCTGCCGGGACCGAGTCATACACTCTGCGGCTATGCACACCGAGTGCATGACACAGGAGCGCGCCCGCAAGGTAACCCCTTGGGAGAGAGCTTCCCAGAGGGGTTATCTATTGCGGGGAGGAGCCGTGACAGCCACTTTGGGACCCCAGAAGAGGAGGATCGGGGCCACTCTGTGCAAAATGAACTGCACAGTGGAGGCAAGTATGGTATGTTTGTTTATTTTCTTTTTTTTTTTTTTAAACGTGAACCTATAGTATTACTTTGAGTTTACACATGTAGCAAACCTTGCTGCCCCTCTGAAAAAGCATTCTGGGGTGGATCACGTGCCAGAAATGTAATGCCGCGTACACACGGTCGGACTTTCCGGCATACTTGGTCCGGCGGACCAGAGTGTGCCGGACAATCCGCCCGTGTGTAGGCACCGGCGGACTTTTCCGGCGGACTTTTTCCCAAAAGCCCGCCGGACCTAGATTTGAAGAAAGTTCTAAATCTTTCCGCCGGACTCAGTTTCGGGCGGAAAGTCCGCTCGTGTGTGTGCTGGTCCGACGGAAAGCCCGCTCGTGTGTAGGCTGGTCCGACGGACCAGATACAACACGAGGGCAGGGTATTGCATCTCACGCTCGCTGCAATAGGAAAAACACATTTTCCTATTGCGGCGAGCGCGGGGCATACCAGGCCCTTAGGTCTGGTATGGATTATAAAGGGAAGCCCCTACGCCGAAAAAAACGGCGTGGGGTCCCCCCTAAAATCCATACCAGACCCCGATCCGAGCACGCAGCCTGGCCGGTCAGGAAAGGGGGTGGGGACGAGCGAGCGCCCCCCCCCCCCTCCTGAACCGTACCAGGCCGCATGCCCTCAACATGGGGGTGGGTGCTTTGGGGGAGGGGGGCGCCCTGCGCCCCCCCCCCCCAAAGCACCTTGTCCCCATGTTGATGAGGACAAGGGCCTCTTCCCGACAACCCTGGCCGTTGGTTGTCGGGGTCTGCGGGCGGGGGCTTATCGGAATCTGGGAGCCCCCTTTAATAAGGGGGCCCCCAGATCCCGGCCCCCCACCCTATGTAAATGAGTATGGGGTACATGGTACCCCTACCCATTTACCTAGGAAAAAAGTGTAAGTAATAAAACACACTACACAGGTTTTTAAAATATTTTATTAAACAGCTCCGGGGGGGGGGATCTTCCTCCGGCTTCGGGGGTCTTCTTCCGGCTTCGGGGGTCCCTCCGCTTCATCTTCTCCCGGCGTCCGGTTGGTTCTTCTCCGCTCTCTTCTCCCGGTGTTCCTGTTCTTCGGCCGGCTCCTCTGCTGTCTTCAATTAGCTCTCTTGCCAGCAGAGGTCCGGACTTCTGGGCTTCTGGGCTTCTGGGCTTCTCTTCCCCAGATGTTGACACGACGCTCTCTCCTGCTGGACTGCTCTCCGAGGGCTGCGTTGTGACTTATATAGGTGGAGACCCCGCCCCCTTTTGATGTCACAGTCCCTGGGCATGCTGGGACTGTGACGTTTTAGGGGGCGTGGTCAACATCACCCAGTGACCACGCCCCCTAAAACGTCACAGTCCCAGCATGCCCAGGGACTGTGACATCAAAAGGGGGCGGGGTCTCCACCTATATAAGTCACAACGCAGCCCTCGGAGAGCAGTCCAGCAGGAGAGAGCGTCGTGTCAACATCTGGGGAAGAGAAGCCCAGAAGCCCAGAAGTCCGGACCTCTGCTGGCAAGAGAGCTAATTGAAGACAGCAGAGGAGCCGGCCGAAGAACAGGAACACCGGGAGAAGAGAGCGGAGAAGAACCAACCGGACGCCGGGAGAAGATGAAGCGGAGGGACCCCCGAAGCCGGAAGAAGACCCCCGAAGCCGGAGGAAGATCCCCCCCCCCGGAGCTGTTTAATAAAATATTTTAAAAACCTGTGTAGTGTGTTTTATTACTTACACTTTTTTCCTAGGTAAATGGGTAGGGGTACCATGTACCCCATACTCATTTACATAGGGTGGGGGGCCGGGATCTGGGGGCCCCCTTATTAAAGGGGGCTCCCAGATTCCGATAAGCCCCCGCCCGCAGACCCCGACAACCAACGGCCAGGGTTGTCGGGAAGAGGCCCTTGTCCTCATCAACATGGGGACAAGGTGCTTTGGGGGGGGGGGGCGCAGGGCGCCCCCCTCCCCCAAAGCACCCACCCCCATGTTGAGGGCATGCGGCCTGGTACGGTTCAGGAGGGGGGGGGCGCTCGCTCGTCCCCACCCCCTTTCCTGACCGGCCAGGCTGCGTGCTCGGATCGGGGTCTGGTATGGATTTTAGGGGGACCCCACGCCGTTTTTTCGGCGTAGCGGGGTTCCCCTTTATAATCCATACCAGACCTAAGGGCCTGGTATGCCCCGCGACGGGGCTAGTAAGGTGTCAATCTCGCCGATAAAAGCGGCAAGATTGACATCCTTTTCTAGTCCCGTCGCACCTGAGTCACGTTCAAAATGAACGGACTTGTCCGTGTGTGGGCAAGTCCGTTCATTCTGAAAGTCCGCCGGAACTCCGGCGAAAGTCCGTCGGAAAGACGGGCGGACTTAGCCCGCCGGAAAGTCCCGGCGTGTGTGGGCAAGTCCGTCCGTTTTAAAGTCCGGCGCACCTGGCGGACAAAGTCCGTCGGAAAGTGTGCCGGACCAAGTAGGATAGAAAGTCCGCTCGTGTGTACGCGGCATAACACTCCCCTTGATTGTGTTCTCAACCAAAAACTGTCAAACCATCCCATGTCTGGTGTCATAACTGATCACATGTGCAGCATCATGGCAGATGTAGAATAAAACAGAGGCAAAGATGGCAGCTTCCTTGGCTGAAACTGATCGGGGAGTTTACTTACACTTTACTCCTTGTGTTTTCAGATAATGTTTGTTTTGTTTCCCTGTACAAGAGATAGGGCGTGGCTACGCCATGTACGCCAGATCGCCATAGAGCCCCATGTAACCTAGCACGGGCGTCTCTGTTGTTTTTATATTTTGCCAGCTTTTATGTTTTGGATGTTTTAAAGATGCCTAGTTGTCTGAGGCAATAAAATTCCCCTTTTTTACATACTATACCATTGGAGTTTTTTCTCTTTCTCCCCTTCTTTACCTACGAGTCCAAACGAGGGAGTGTTTACATCAATGCGGAAGTGTCGGAACCATCTCCAGCTGTGTGGTGAGCTGACATCTACTGTCCCTGCAGAGGGCTAAATCTGCATGCTTCTAAGACCTTGCTATAAAAGGAGGTCCAACGTGTCTGGTAAGGATACATCTTTTATCAACCTTTGGATCCACTGGTGGTTGGAGGTCCCTTCACGTCCCCTTATTCCTTTATGCACACTAAGGAATACAATTCATGAACTTTGGATATGCGTTTTTCCTGCGACTCAGGATGCAATTTTGAACTTTATGACTTTGCACTTGGGTGAAATAACCTTTGTTTTTTCTTTTTTGCACACCAGTTTATAACTTTATTGTTGGTTTATATGTATGCAATGGTCAATATTAGTATTTGACTTACATGTCGCTGTTTGCTCTGTAGCATAGCGACTTTCTAATTCACTCACAATGAACTTCGATGTTGTTTATTTGTTTATCTACTTATGATAATCATGTAGTAATATAGATTTAAATATCTAATGCAAGCGCACAATTTTTTTTTGTATGTAATTTTTCACCTCATTGATATTTGTGGTTTTGTTGCAGCTGCAGTTATATTAATTTTTTGCTTGATAGCGCAGGTTTTCTCTTTCTTTTTTTAACAAGAGATAAGATGAGGTTCATATGTTGGGTAACATTTCGCCATATTTGTGTCCATTGACTAATTTTGTATTTTTCTTCCGACAGTGTCTTAAATGTGCATAAAGTCTTCACTATATCTTCAGCAGAGGAATGGTCCATCGGAACATCAAGTTGGACAATATTCTTTTGATGGACATTGAATGTAATAAAGTGAAAGTGGCAGATTTTGGACTGACAATGCTCTGGGGAACACAAGCACCCTTTATGTTCTGGTTTATACCGTACACAGCTCCGGAACTGTGCAGCCTACAAGGGGAACAGTTGCTTCTGCACTCAAGCATTGACATCTGGGCCTTTGGTGTCATGATATTCACAGCTATAACCGGGTACTTCCCCTGGAAAGCAGGGGCTCATGACCACATGTATCAGTTTTTTTTTTTTTTATTCCCAGTCTGATCCGGTCCTGTATTGCTGGCATTGAGGACTCACTGTGATGCTTCTAGAGATGTTTCCATGTGTTTGAATCTCTCTAGGTGCTGAAACAGCAGCCAATAAGTGTGTTGAGTGTGCAATTTTACTGTTGGTGACGGTTCATCTGTCTGGACACGATCACTGGGATGGTGGCCTCCACTACACATTGCTTTTTTGATCTCCAGAATATAACATTCTCCATGGACTATCTTCTATTATCAAACAATATTTTATATTAGGACTGTTATCTATCTGTACTTTGAACGATGTGACATTTTATCTCTGGGCGCTACACCTTTTCCCTCATCTATGTTTTAAGTTGACTATACTACTTATGTGTCAGCTGCTGGGATTATGTTTCCTTTGTATTATTGTTGACACATAGCGCAGAAATTCTTACTTTTTATCTATCGCACCCTTTATGTCCTGGTTTATACTGTACACAGCTCCGGAACTGTGAAACTTACAAAAAGGAACATTTACTGCTGCACCCGAGCATTGACGTCTGGGCCTTTGGTGTCATGGTATTCACAGCTATGACCAGGTCCTTCCCCTGGAAAGAAGCAGGGGGTCACAACCACATGTAAAAAAGGAATTTGCTTGGTGGCAAAATGAAGAAGGACCTGACCTCGGCACCAGGAAAGTGGTGACAATTCTCCATTGAAGCCAGGCAAATGTTCTGGGACATGTTGGCCCTCAATGTCTGAGAGGTGTTCTGCTTTGGGCATTTTAAAATATGTCCACCTACCATAGAAAGTGGAAATGCCTCCAAAGAATCTTTCCAGGAATACGGTAATACGTGTGACATAACTGAGTGCATGGTGTCCATTATGGAGCCTCATCAAGTGCTGCCTTATATCTTCTAGATCAAAAGATAATCTCCCTCAATATTGGAGGAGGTGGGACTCATTAAACACCCTTCTGATCACCTATTGAGATGGATATGTTGGATGTACTCTGGCACTTGTACAAGCGTTATGTCCTACATGAACGCAAGACATTTTAGAAGACTGCTGACTTTTTTTCTGTAACTCTATAACTGCTAGATATATCTACACAAATGTGTTTTTTTTTTTTTTAGTTTTTTTCTGCGTTTACTTTTCTCTTGTGTGGAACAGAACAGGCGTCTGTCTGCTGATGCTGAGACTTAGTTTCTTGCTGAAGAGAGAAGGAACACCAGTGGCCGGGCGCCCTAGGCGGCTGCCTAGTTTGCCTATTGGTAGCACCGGCCCTGCTCTCACCTTCTCTCTTGCACTCTCTCACCTTCTTGCTTTCACCTTCTCAATTCAATTAAGTTTTATTGGCAGGACCAAATACATTTAGAGCATTGCCAAAGCAGTTGAGTTTGTATAGGGGGGCGGTAATGGGTAATATAAAGGGGATGGGGTAAGGGATTTTTAAGTCCAGTTTTTCATGTCCCTCTCAGTCTGACACGCTGTCACATCTCTCTCTCGCCCTCTCTCTTGCTCTCTTTTTACCTTGCCACATCTCTCTCACCCTCTCTTTCTCCCCTGCCCCATCGCTCTCACCTTCTCCCCTTCTCTCTCTCGCCCCTCCCTCTTCCCCTCTCTTGCTTAAACCCTCAAGTTTAACATTTAGCCCTCTGCACAAAATACATTGTTTTGGATTAGAATACATTAATAAAAAAAACTTAACTGGTCAGTTTTTTTTTTTTTCAAGAGCTCAAGAGAATAGAGCATTTAGACTGCCTGTGCCTAACTATGAAGATCAAAGGAGGTCAAACCCTGTAGAGGACTCCACAGCATCATTGCTGCATTCAAATGTAGAATCACATCAGAAGGAACACCGGTGGTAGTTTGCCTAGTGGTAGCACCGGCCCTGGGTACAAAATCATTGAGGGAGGGCATAAGCTCAAGAATGATCTTCAGGGGGGAACTCATGTGGAAATTTAAGCCCTGAAAAGGATAGAGACTATTATTATTAATGTGACTTACAGTGATCTTTCAAAGACTATAATTTCAGAACATGTTTAGAATCAAACAGAGACACCATACCCAGCTGTGGAATTTTATCTGGAGTAAAAAGCCTCTTCTCTGACCATTTAGTAGCATAATAATGTCACTTCAAAAGGAGGTGTGAAGGGAACAGGAAGAACTTGGTCCTAAAATGGTAGCTGGTGTCCTAGTTTATGAGAGCACCCCCCACCCCCATTGGCTCAATGTAGCAGTTTTAGCATATGGAAGGGAGGTGAGGAGGGGGGGGAATACAAGTGTGTGTATTTTAATAATCTTTATATCTATATCAGAATACACACCCCTGGCTCTCTCTTAGCTCTGTGTGGCTCCCGGCAAGCATGGTAATGTGAGATTTGTAGATCTGTGTGTCCTATTTTCATTACCCTATTATTTTATTTCTCTTTTCTTTTCTGTAACTTTTCCTGTCCTATGATTTGTCTTAATACTTTGATAACATTCCATTGTAACAACATATTTTTTTTTTTGTATAATTATCTTTGTCCACTGGCAATGTTTTGGATCAGACTAATCGTGTGGTGAATATCTGCCCCCGTCCTAATTAGGCCTAGATGATTTAGTGCATGCATGAGAAGAACCACACTGAGACCATGCTCAGATTGATGATACTCTCTCTTTATTGCTACTGGGTGCATGGGGGTTTATATAGGGGGCGGGGAGCGTCCTGGGCAAGTGCATCATAAGCAAAGCGTTATCTAGATACTCGTAGATTCTGATTGGTCATGTCCATGCAAGGTGAACTTCCTCCAGGATCTGGGAGTCATCATGTTGGGTGCATAAGTGGTGAACCACAAAGAGAATTGTTCTATTCTCAATAAAGTGTTGCCAACATCCCAAAAATTTATTGTATAAAGGACCCCAGAAAGGGACACAAGCACCCCCCGGTACAGTGGAACTTTGTGGGCGAACAAAAAGAAAATTATATCGTAAAATATAATTTATTTAGAAATGGTTAAAACGCATGTGTGATGACAAACATGACAACAGTTTATACAGTGCATTTTATGTGAAACAACAAAAAGAAGTTTACACATGATACATTATTTACAAATTCAAAATGAGCGTTAAATTCCTCCATTAGCCAGACATGTTTCAGGAAAATTATCCCTTCCTCAGGAGGCGTTTTTAGGAGAAGGTATGAATACATCTGACATTGAATTTCACAAGTAGCTGGGACGTTGTTGGTCCTGAGAGGCAAAATGTTGCCTCTCAGGACCAACAACGTCCCAGCTACTAGTGTCTACACATCCGCTGAAAGGTTTTTCCTGTGGCTGCGCCGTGGTGGTCTTCCCGTGGGGACCTTTGTGAGGGCTGTTCTGAGCCCAGACAGGGCTCATAGTTTGATGGGCAAAACAGCGGCAAACTTATTTTTCTATGCAAAGTTGGTTTTAAAAATATTCCTCTACAATTCCATGTTATATGTATTTATACCTTCTCCTAAAAATGCCTCTGAGGAAGGGATAATTTTCCTGAAACATGTCAGGCTAATGGAGGAAATTTACGCTCATTTTGAATTTGTAAATAATGTATCATGTGTAAACTTTTTTGTTGTTTCACATAAAATGCACTGTATAAACTGTTGTCGTGTTGGGTCACACCACATGTTTAACCATTTCTAAATAAATTATATTTTATGATATAGGATTTTCTTTTTGTTCGCCCATAAAGTCCCACTGTACCGGTGTCCCTTTCTCATGTTGGGTGTAGCTCCGGATGGAGGCGCCATCTTTAGTTACACATTCTTCACTCAATGGGAGGGGGAGCTGTTGGAGAGGCTGTAACACTGAAATCACCTGTTGCTGTGAAGAAGAGAGCTGGCTGGCATGCAGGCTGAGCCAGGGATGCAAAGAGTTAATGATAAGAGTCTGCTGCTGTACTGAAACATGATACAGTGGAACCTCGGATTATGAGCATAATCCGTTCCAGGAGTATGCTCATAATCCAATGTACTTGCATATCAAAGCGAGTTTTCCCATTGCAGTCAATGTAAACAAAAATAATTTGTTCTGCATTGACTTCAATGGGATGCAATACCGCATAAGGCTAGAGGCGGGGGGCGCCGGAGAGCATTGGAAACGGACAAAAAGGCCCGAGGACACTTTGGCAAATCTTGGATAGGAATTATTTCCGAGGTCAGCCGTGCTGTACATTTTTTGTATACTCTATACTTATATCTATCTGGTGCATCCCCATACCCCACCCTATGTGCTGGTTTCAGGCTGTCTCGGCGCTTGTTCTTGTGGTCTCCCTCTCCCTTTGGAGAGGTGGTGGGTCTGCTGCTGTGTTCTGCTGGCATGGGCGAGCGTTGAAACCCTTTGTAGCATCATTTGTGGTGAGTTCATATATTCTGTCTATATGGTTATGCATATGTGTATGAATTACAACAATTGTACATCTTATCACCAATATTTCAACCTAATTGAAGTTTATTTCTCTAACCAGAAATACATAAATTCCTGAAGAAGCGAAACTATAACAAAACTATAAATCACAAAACATGTTGAGCAAATTTTAAATTATTAAGGATCTTTGAAAACCCAACAGTCAATGCTATATCTTAGTGTGGGCCTTTTCGATACAAATAGTATAGCCCCACAGGAAGTACACAAGTGGTATTCCCCATGGGTCAATGTTTTTTTTTTTTTTTCTATGTCTAAAATATGTGTTTTTATAAATGTATACTGTATATGTCTGGAATTTATATGAACTATTAAAATATTTTGTAATTTTTCTATACGTGCCGTTAAAATCCATTTTTCCTTATCTATTCATTCAACTTGCATCAATTAGAACAGCTCCATTGCACATAATGGGGCCCAATGTGACAAATTATCCAAAGTCGGAGCGATTGTCACATCAGTGTGAAACGGGCCTAAAGCAAACAGAAATCCAATGAATGAAAGGAATAAGTTAGGAGCAGTCAGACTGGGGAGGATATGATGCTAAACGTCTTCCAGCCAGGAAATGAGGTTGGCTCCGTCTGGCTTGCTGAAGCTTCTAATGCACATTGTGAGAATTGCAGTGTACGTGAAAATGTATTAAGAAATTTTAGTACCGCAGAGGTTCCTGTACAACTGTCTGCTGATTGCTGGTAAAGCTGAAGTTTAGCTTCAAATGCAGCATAATACATTCTCAACCCGGAAGCAGCAGATCTTATTACAATGTTTGAGATTTTCAAATGAACATAAAAAATTGCCAGCGAAAATTCTCTTTATTCTTAATCTAACTTGATTTTTTTTACACAGGTCAAAGAATGGTTTTGAAAGTCATGGATAAAAGTAGAACCAGCCGGGAGTCCTTCCTACGGGAGTTCACCATTTCGTTCCTACTTTCTTCTCATCCTAACATCATCAAATGCTGTGAGATCATCTTCACCACCTTCAACTGCTTCGTCTTTACCCAGGAACTGGCACCTCTTGGTGATCTGTTGTCTCTGATTGTACCAAATGTAAGTATGTTAAGATATAACTATACAAAACTTGGAAAAACATATTTGGCCATAAAGTATGAGGAGTTAACAGTTAAACCTCATTCCATTCCTTTTGGAGAAATTTCCCTTCAATTTCTGTGCCAAGGATTGCAACAAGAAGCGAGAGGAAGCTCTCTTGGTTGACATTAGTACAGGTGTCCATGTTGGAGGATTTACACTTACCTTTTGTTCTGACAACTTCATCACTTTCTCTGAATGATGGTGGTCCCCAGGACAGTTGATGAAAGTGGATATGGGGCAGGTATATACATACTGTACATATGGCAATATAATACATCTCTAGTCTAAAACTTAAGAAAAAGTATGGTTATACATAAAACCTAACTGTTTCTGGATACGTATTCTGAATTTCTTCTTATATTGTCTCTATTGTATTTAACATCTAAAGTATTTTTTTGTTAACAGATGTCTTAGTTATTTTATTTTCTCTTTTAGGTGGGAATTCCACAAGATGTGGTAAAGAGATGTGCTGTTCATATCTCCAATGCTCTGGAATTCATAGTGGAGAAAGGACTAGTACACCTCGATGTGAAGCCAGACAATGTTTTAGTGTTTGATCAGGAGTGCCATTCCATTAAGCTCACAGACTTTGGCCTGGCAAAGGTCACAGGGACAGTGATTAGATCCAAGCATGGCAGCAAACCCTACAGAGCTCCAGAGATGTATGAAATTGCCCCTCCAGATGGACTGGCTGTAGATGGCAGCCTTGATGTGTGGGCGTTTAGTGTCACCATCTACGTTCTGCTCACGGGGAAGTTTCCATGGCAGGACACCCTCCCTGACAAAGAATTTAAAAGTTTTGTTGTCTGGCAGAAGAATTTTGAGGTGGATAATCCTCCTGAAGCATGGAGAGAAGTTCCCATTGGGATACGAAGGATGTTTATTGATCTGTTGGCCATTGACTCTACTAAAAGAAGTCAGAGTGTATAAGTCCTAAAATACATGGGTGAAATCTGGAAAGGAGAAACCTCAGAAAAGGATGAGGATCCCATCGAAAGCAGTTCTTTCAAACATTTTTTTTTTGACCAAAACTTTATTTGTTGGTGCAGCAAATAATCATACAGGTATATAGCAAACATTGACAGGGCCAAATACAGCAACAATCTGTCAAAAACATACTATACATTCTTCAAATGTGACCATATATGTTGCAATGCACCATTACATAACTGTTAAAAGGAAACTTTTAGCACTTGGTTGAACAACCTGAAAATCTGGACACAGTCTTTTTTCTTTCTTTTTTCTAACAGATTTTGCTAAACCAAGTATTTAACATAAAAAAAACTGAAACATTTAACTGTTCTCTCCTCCCTTCTCCCCCAACCCCTTCTCTCCATTTACTTTTCGCAATTTTAGAGTTGCAATAGTCTATCCATTACTAGCTGTGGGGGGGGGGGGTTGAGAGCTGGATCAGCCAGCCATGGCTGCCAGATAGTTTCAAATTTGGTCACGGCATTTCTATGATGATAGGGCAGTTGTTCCCTAATCAGGAGTGAGTTTATATACAATCTATTGTTTCCCTGTAGGTACAGTAGGTGCCATCCAATGTCTTTCTAGCTAGGTATAGTAGTCTAGTAATCATAATGTACATTTACCTCTGATAAATCTCATCAATCGCTCCCAATAGACATAAGAGGGGTGGAGGGCACCAGTACCTGTGCCAGCCGGGAGATATTATGTGTGACCCCAGCCCAATACCTGTTGAGCTTTGGACATCGCCCCAGCATATGAATGAAATCACCTTGCTGTGTTTTACATTTTGGACATAGGGGTGAATCCCTCAGGCCCCATGTATATAGTGTCATTGGCGTCCGGTTCTATGGAGAATAAACAGTTGCAATAGCCTATGGGAGGCCGAAATAGAAACCATAGGGATTGAATCAAATGCCATGTCCCATTCATCACCATCAATCTCACCAATGTCCTTGACCCATTTAGCTCTACATTTCAACGAGGCATGGTCCTGGGTGGAAGACAACAGTACTGAGTACATTTTTGAAATCTGCCCCTTCCTGGCTTTCGCTTGAATTAGCTCCATTAGGTGTGGGTTTGAAGTCGCAGTCAGGGAGGTTATCTGTCCCTGAGCCTGTAAAGCATGTCAGAGTTGGAGAGATTAATAAAAACATCTAGTGGGGAGTGTACATTCTGAGCAAAGTTGTGCAAAATATTTCAATACATTCCCTTGCTTATATCTATGGAAAAAAAAAACATATCCCCGTGCATTTCCATAGGGCGGATCACTCCAGTTCATTAAGTTCTGGGTATCTTGGATTGTTCCACAGAGGGGTGAATCCCAGGGGGCCCTCGACCCTCAGTGCCTCTCGGGCTGCCTCCCACACTTTTCTAAGGAGACTCACCATTGGGGCGGTCGGTGGCAGACTGGGAAGATAAATTTCCAAATGAGAGCCGGCTTTCAAATCTGGGTTGGCCCGGGTTACTAATCGTACAATAGGATCATCCAAGGCATCATCTCTTCCCCACCCCGTGATCTGCTGCATTTGGGAGGCCAGAAAATATAGTTTGGCATGTGGTACCGCCAGGCCCCCTCTATTCTTACTATATTGTAGGGTATTTAAACTGATTCTAGCTCCTTTTTGCTTCCAGATGAGATCCCGCATCTGGGTATCCACGCTTTTGAACCATTTGTTGGAGATCCACATAGGGGAGTTCTGAGAGATATACAGCAATTGTGGGGCCCAGATCATTTTTATTAAGTTCACTCTCCCTACCACCGACAGGGGGAGCTTGCACCAGCTAAGGGATATTTCCCTCTGTTTATCTAACAAGGATCCCAAATGTATTTCTAGGTAGCTAGAAGTGTCCGCAGTGTCTGCCAGAAATATAAAGGTCACCAAGCTGCTCCTGGCAGCAGATACACCACATGTTGAAGTGTCCTTCAGGAAAGGAACGTAACAAAGATAAAATTAGTCTTTTGAACCAGTTCTTGAGAGCCCCCCCCCCCCCCCCCCCCCCACACACACACACACACACACACACACACACACACACACTTTAAATGGAAGCTCTTGGATATGTCCTGCTATTTATGTATTATATATGTCTTGGTTTTTCCTTTTTGTTTTTGATACTTGCTTAAGGTCTTTTCGCTATACTAAATGCATTTCTGTTGTGTTCAATCTCTATTTAGTGTCCAACATGTATTCTCAAATCTTATACATGTAGATATGGTGGTCTATTAGTCATTTTGTTTTTATAGTTTTATAACTGCAGGTAACAATATTCATATTTGACACATTTCTAAAGTTTCTTTACAAAGGTTATTTTTTTTGCTTATTACTGTAACAAGTTTAATGTTTTGCTCTCCAGGATACTATGGCCTCTTCTGACCATAATGTGGAAGGTCTTCTGGATAAAATGGTCTATTTCTATGCACAAGGACTACAGCAGATAGACTTTGAAGAGTACTTCCTCATTGAGGAGGAGCTTGGAAAAGGTGGATATGGAAATGTATTCTTGGTGAAGGACAAGGAAACAGGTGAGTGAATTAATCTAGCCGCTATTTCAGTATCCTCTATGAATATGTATATGGATGTAAATTTGATATGCAAGATAAAGGCTTTTTCCAAGAGGTCACTAATTATAGACTTAGTCTAAAATAAAAGGAGCATTATAGTAGAATCACTGTGCAACACTCGTAATAAAGAATAGCAGGTAAATGTATTGAGCAAATATGGCCCAATACATACATTTATTACATCTCTATAAATAGAAAATGTTGTTTCAAACATTCATGTTGGAAAAATGATTTAGAGACCTAAGCATTGGGCTGTTTCTTAGGAGTTATGCAAATATCAAAATGAAATATTGATCACATGTAATGTTGAGTCCAATGAATAAAAGGAAGGGGCTAGGAACAGTCAGCCTGGGGATGATACCATGCTAATGATGCTGGATGTCCTCTAGTCAGGAAATGACATGGGCTCTATCTGGAGAGGTTCCTGTACAGGTGAGTGCTGGTAAGGCTGAAGTTTAGCTTTAAATGTCCATGATACATTCACAATCTTGGAGGAGCATATCTTATATAAATGTTAGATATTGTCAAGTTAAAAACATACAGAAATTACCAATTTAACATTTCTAGTTCTTGATCTAAGTTATTTCATTTTTTCACAGGTCAAAGAATGGCAATGAAAGTTATGGATAAGGACAGAACCAGTCAGTGGTCTTTTCTCCATGAATTCAGTATTTCATACTTACTGTCTCCTCACCAAAATATCATCGGATGTTTTGGCTTCTTCTCCACCATTGACTACTTTGTCTTTCCCCAAGAACTGGCACCTGTTGGAGGAGATCGGTTCTCCATGATTTTTACAAATGTAAGTACATTAAGTTTTAGGTATGGCCATTTCTTTATTTTTATTTTTTAAAGGATTAAATAGAGTTAAAAGGAATATTTTGAATTTTCCATCACTTTCTTAAAATGTCTAGGTAAGCAATGTCATTAAGACAAAGCAAGTTTCCCAGGGGGGGACACCTTCAACAATAAAATCTATCCCCAGCCTAAAATAAATAAATACAATACTTTATGGCCATACATATATGCTTCAACTGAATCTTTGTTATCCTTATATTCTCCCTTATTGTATTTAACATCTATTATGTTTTTGAACTTGTTCTAGGTGGGAATTCCAGAAGACGCAGTAAAAGGTGTGTGCTGTGCAGATCTCCAGTGCTCTGGAATTTATATCGGAGAAAGGACTTGTACACATGGACCTCAAGCCAGAAAATGCTCTGGTGTTTGACCAGGACTGCTATTGTGTAAAGATCACGGACTTTGGCCTCACTAAGGTCACAGGGACAGTGATAGAGCAAGGTGTGGAAGCAAATCCTACATGGCCCCAGAGTTTAACCTGACCATTTCAGCCTTGACGTGTGGGTGTTTGGTGTCATCATCTACTGCGTCTAGGCGCATGGGAGCGTGCGCACGCACGGTTACCGGCGCCAGGCGGGCTATTTAAACACAGCTCTCCCCTCAGACCTTGCTGCCTGATCTACAGCGTTCCTGAGCCTCATCTGTTGACCTGATCTGATCTCGTGTTTACCCGGCTTGACCTGTGACCTTCCCTGCCTGCCTCTGACCTCCGGCTTGTCTACGACTCTGCATCTGCCTCATCCTCTGGTCCATCCATGCCCACCTGTTACCGACCCGGCCTGCTCTGTGACTCTGTTCTTCTGCACTTGTTCCTGTACCAATCGTCTGGTTTGACCCGGCCTACCCGACCTTCCTGTGCACTTTCTCCAGTGCAACTCACCTGTTCCTGTGTGATCCCTGGTTCCTGCTGGCTCCTGTCTTCTGCTGCCAAGATCTGTTGATCCAGTTACAGCTCCTTGAATACTTCCTGATCCATCCACCGGCTGTTGTTCCTGCCAGGCACGCATGCTACATTGGACTCCCATGCCTCCTGTTCCCACTGTCAGGATCCGCGAGTCAGGGATGCAAGAGAGGTATCCTTCTGCATTCTAGGCTCATCACTAGGTACGTTACAGTTGTGCTGTATGTGGATGTTCGTCATCGCGTTGTTCATCAAATACCTGGTGTGTATCAAAGCCATTCAAACCTTAGGGTGGTGATGTATTGCCTACGATCATTTGGGTTGTGCTCAATCCACTTGATGGCGGCTTCAAAGGCGGCTTTTTGACCTGGACTGCCATTCCATCAATCTCAGACTTTGGCCTTGCTAAGGTCCAAATGACAGTGATTAGAGTGTGGCACCATGTTCTACATGGCTCCAGAAAGGCGCAAAGTTGACATCTCAGATGGCTTGGTTGTGGAAGGCAGCTTTGATGTGTGGGTGTTTGGAGTAGTCCTCTATTGTCTACTTACAGGGGAGCTTCCATGGGAGAATGCCATTCTAGACTATGAAAAATGTAAATATTTTGTTGACTGGCAAAACTTCCAGATGGATAATCCTCCTGAAGCATTGACCAAAGTGCCCTCTGGGATGCAAAGGATGTTCAGTGATTTTTTTTTTTTGGACAATTTACTTTAAACAAGTCAAACTATGCAAGTGCTGAAATACATGAGGGAAAGCTGGAAAGTAGAATGCCCAAACAAGAGGGTAAGGATCCTATAAAAAGTTATTCTGGTGTGCAATCTGATCAACCCTTGTTGGAGGCTTCCCACCTGAACTCCTCGCACAGCAGTGATTCCATCATGTCAGCTTGCAGCTCCGCGCCTGACCGTTTGACCATAGATGCCTCTATATCCCAGTGTGAGACGACTCCAGGGCCACAGAAGGACAACATGGTAGAGGGTATAATCATGTTTGATGATGAGTTTTCTTTACATGCTGATGCAGAAGTAGATATTGGATTAATGAGATATGGTAGGTGATGGAGCACCTGAAAGAACATCACATATGGTCAACCTTCTCAGGTATGCAGCTTTTTGGTGAAAAAAAAGGGGTCATAACATTCCATATGTATTTTTTAGTAGTGTGTAGTCATTACTCTTTGCACTACTATATCCCTCCACTGATTTTATTTTTACTAAAGGCATGGAATCTCAATCCACAGCACAGCTCCCAACTTTTTGCATTTAGAGGGATTACCCCTTTTTTGGAACCAAATCCTTCTGTCCTGCTCAGTTCGCTCTTCAGATGTTAAATTTCTCTATCAAAAATGTACTAATTAATTAACTTTCATCCAATCTCTAAGTTGTTGCAAGCATGGCAGGAGTGTGTTCTATGCCAACATACTTTGCGCTATGTGTCCTTCCCTTTCATTTCCGAAAGTTGGGAGGTATGCCAATAATGGAACTCTTGTTAGCAAATCTCAGATTGGTGGAGTTAAGCTTTGTAGTTACAAGTATTAAAAGTGAAATCGGATATATTTAATAGCAAAATGGGAATTGACAGATCCATTTTATTAGGAAGTTGCCCAGTCTAATTATTATATGTTTAGTGCAGCAACTCATAGGAACAGTTTTTATTTTTATTTTGTTTTTTTTTTTTACCAATCTATAGTAGTGAATCAATTGAAAGAGGATTACTTTTCAGTTGGTGTAGATCTCTATCCCTTTTATTGCTTTATTGACTAAGAATTGTTGATTATATGGCTATTTTCCAAATTACACAATCTAGCAAGGGTCTGTAACCTAATATAATTTATTAGCATTTCATATATTAACATTACAGAATAACTGAATACCCTGCAGAGAATAAATTAACATCCTGCAGTAAAGAGAGAAGTATTCCTTTCAGAACCGACCACGTGTTTATCTGTAACATTGTTTAAACATATTAGCACACAAAACATGTACAAATAAAGTCCCTTGTATTCACAAGGAAACATAGAATATCTGAGGTATTGTTACCAACAAAGGATGTATGTAGACACTCTCCAGACCAGAATTCCTCTAAAAGTCTATCAGATGATCCCGTACCTTGTGTAGCACAGGCTCCCAGGGAGAATACTCCACCCCTATGTGACTAACAAGGTGCCGCACTCAAAGGGCAACCAACGAAACCAACAAAAGATTAACATTTATGTGTATAAGCATTGTTGTCAATTTTTCAATAAAAATCATTTTTTAATACTACTCTAATGACTGTAACTTTGCTTCGGAAAAACCCCACTGGGGGGAGATTTTCCCAGTCTGTACTTACCATCTATTATGTCTTTGCATTTTTTTCTAGGTGGGAAATCCAGAAGACGCAGTAAAGAGGTGTGCTGTGCAGACCTCTGTGCTCTGGAATTCATATTGGAGAAAGGACTTGTACACATGGATCTCAAGCCAGAAAATGTTCTGGTGTTTGACCAGGACTGCCATTGTGTTAAGATCACGGGCTTTGGCCTTACTAAAGTCACAGGGACAGTTATTAGAGCAAGGTGTGGAAGCAAATCCTACATGGTCCCAGAGATGTGTAACGTGACCATTTCAGATGGACTGGCTGTAGATGGCAGCCTTGACATGTGGGCATTTGGTGTTGTCATCTACTGCCTACTCACAGAAGTTTCCTTGGCGGGTGGCCATGCTTGATGATGAAGGATACAAACAATATGTTGACTGGCAAAATTATTTCCAGGAGGTTAATCCTCCAGCTGTGTCTATAATGTATAGAATTACTGATATGTATGTTTATGTTCTGTCTGAACACAGATACTGAGTCAGTTACAAAGCAAGTAAGCCCTGAAGAAGCGGATACATATTGCATAGAAGTAGCCAACTTGTTTTGCGGTATCTCTCTTTTTGACATGTTGTATACACACCATTTATTTTTTTTATATATAGGGAGGTGTGTGTTCCAATATATTTTCCTTTCCCCCCAAATGTTTAGTGTTATCATGACAGTATCTGCCAGAAATATGATTTTGGCAGCAGATACACCTTTCCATCAATGCTGGTCAAAGGTTATTACATTCCCTTCCTAAAGAATTCCTGAGCACAAAATTAGTCTTTTGACTCCAAGTTACAAAGAGGGTCCCCGCACACACAACTGAACTGGTAACTACTAGATATATCCTGACACTTATTTATGTGTTGCTATATGCTTTGGCTTTTATATTCATTTTTGTAATTGACCAAGTTATACCATTTCATGATAATTTTTTTCTTCTTTGCATTATTGTTGACACAGCGCAGAAATACTTACTTTTTCTCTATCGCACCCTTTATGTCCTGGTTTATACCGTACACTGCTCCGGAATTGTGCACCCTACAACAAAGGGGAAAAGTTGCTGCTGCACCCGAGCATTGACGTCTGGGCCTTTGGTGTCATGGTATACACATCTATGACCGGGTCCTTACCCTGAAAAGCAGGGGGTCATGATCTCGTGTATCAGAACTTTGCTTGGTGGCAAATGAAGAAGGATCTGACCTTAGCATCCAGAAAAGTGGTGACTATTCCCCATTGAAGCCAGGCAGATGTTCTTGGACATGTTGGCCCTCAATGCCTCTCAGAGGTGTTCTGCTTTGGACATTTTAAAATACGTCCACCTACCATGGAAAGCAGAAATGCCTCCAGAGAATCTGTCCAGGAATATGGTAGTACGTGTAACATAACTGAGTGCATGGTGTCCATTATGGAGCCTCATGTCTCCTAGATCAAAAGATAATTAATCTCCCTCAATATTAGAGGAGGTGGAAATCATTTAATCATCATTTTTGGTCACCTGAGTAGAAGACAGATGTATTGGATGTACTCTGGGACTTGTACAAGCTTTATATCCTACGTGAACGTAAACATTTTTAGAAGACTGCTGACTTTTTTCTGTACCTCTATAACTGCTTGATATATCTGCACAAATGCATGGGTTTTTTTTTTTTTTTTTTTTTTGGGGGGGGGGGGGGGGGTCTTTTCTCCATTTTACTATTTGTCACATGTAATAAAATGTGGGTTTTGCAGTTGTTCTGTAGCAGGCATGTATAGTAATTATATTATGGACATAATGATTGAACTAAAAGATAATAAATCCATTGTTGCAGGATGGAGTGAGGAATCCTTCGATACATTGATGGAATAACATTATGAGATCATCATGTCCCCCCCAGCTGCATAATGTAGTAACTTTTACTATCCTGTTACTCCTCCTGTGCATTGGGTGGTGCTCTTGTACTTCTACACCTCTAGTTTATTAAATATTAGATAACTATGTTTTAACAGCAATACTACAAACTATTATTTTACAATGTCCTATGTGACACCTTACATCCAAAAGGGATATTGGTGTAGTTAAAACAATATATTTGGAAAATATGTTAATAAACCCCAAAAAAAAAAAAAATTCTTTGGATTGGTGACACTGCTCCTCAATATTCTTCTCATTCTTTTCATTTTGTTGTGATATTGCTACAATATGTTGGAAACTTACAAACTTTTTGGTAAAATGAATATATTAGTTTATTAATGTTATAGTAGTTATCAAGTTTTGTATAGGGTTAATAGCGTGTTCCCCATCTTCCCCCTTTTTCCCACCCCTTTTCTCCTTTGTCTACTTGGATTTCTCTCTATACTATGGCAGACTTTTGTGGTTAAGCGTGGGAAGGTTTGATGACCAAAATAGAACTACCCCATCAAACCTCTGGTATAAAGGAAGAGGACCTTGACAGGTCCTTTACTAGGCTTCAACACCTGGTAGGGAAAAAAGTACAGATTTTCTGGCATAAGAAATATTTTGAAAAATATCTTGAACATAACATCACACCCTGGGGGTTACACATTCAAATTTTCCCTAACCTCAAAAAATTTGATGATAATTTAAAATTAATGTGGGAATCTAACTTACAGACTTGCTCCTCTCAGATGATTGCCATCCTCTGCTCCTAATATGAACATGAAATTTCTGTGCTTGATGAGCAGATACAGAAGTGGGCTGTCGAACACTCTTCGATAGCCACTTCTCCTGTCTTTGCCCAAAAAGAAAAAAAAGGAGGTGAAGGAAACCATTGAAAAATATACATCCGAGATCAATAAAGGTAAAGAATCTAAATTCCTGAGGGAATATTTGGCACAAGGAGGGTGGCTCTGCCTACAAATGTAATTCCCATACACAACCCAAACACTTCCCTAGAAAGAGAACTTACGCACCTCGAAATGAGGAAAATATAATTCCCAACATCTCTTCCACATCCTCAATTTCCTCTAGCCAGTCTACATCTTACTGTGATCTGAGGACAGAATAACTAAAAAGAGAAAAAGTAACCCCGATAGTCAATCCCTAGAGTCCTTTAAACGTATGTTTGGAACAACACAGAATTGCAGACCCTCTGATCCACAAATGAATACACAATCGCAATCGTCACAGCCCCCATTATACAATACTGCACTAGGCACTTTTGCACCATCCTTAATTACAGACTCAACGTTAGCTCCATCCGCATGCCCGGCATCGAACATTTCAAGGTGGGCACCTTGAACACTATGTTCCCTTCTTCAAACCCCTCACACTCTGATCCTAAACTAGCTCCCGTTTTTTTGGGGAAAGCACAGGAGATGGACCACTGCCCGTCTCCGGATGCTATGCCCCAACAGACAGTGGAACAACACAATTTGAAATAATTTGTCTTCGCAGCAATTGCCTGAGGCGGAGAGCCAGGTCCTCCAGCTGGGACTGACATGCGGATAAGTTTACTATCATCAAGGACATTGACTTATTTGAACGCAGACTTATGTTTAAAACCATGTATGACAAATCCACTCATTCACTCCAAGGTCCTGGCACCAATGGTCCGGACTCAGGCATCTATACCCTACAGGAACTTCGTGCATTAGACAATCTTATGGAACTTTGGGAGGAGGGCTGTAGTGGGACCGATACTGATTCCGAGGAATTCTCCTTGGACAGTTTGGAGGCTACAGCCCCCCCCCCCCCCCTCTTCTTAAGCTAAAATCCTGCAATTTTCCACTATTGAACAATAATCCCAATATATGGGCTTTTGTACAACAAACCACACGGGAAATTGAAAAGATCAAATGGCTTGAAACCAAATCTCATAATCTGTCTCTTAAACAAAAACGTGCACTATCTTCTTTTGCAGAATAACTCATCAATAATAATAAAACCAGCCGTTAAGGGTGGAAACTTGGAAATAATGGATGTTAAATTTTATGAAGCTATGCGCTTAAAGATTTTGCAAAATAGAGATTGGTACAGGCCAATTACCAAAACTGTGATTGATCACTATAATAGTGAATACTACAACATTATCACGAAAGCCCACCGTCAAGGCATCATCGATGTAAATACTTGGAATTTCCTTTATATCAAAAATTCCAACCTTCTATGCCCTTCCAAAAACTCATAAATCTTTAGTCTCACCACCGTGCAGACCCATTATGTCCGGGTGTGAGTGCTTAACTGAAAATGCTAGTAGTCTTATTGATCAATATCTTAACCCACATGTTATGTCAGTCACTTCCTATATAAAAGGACACAATGGACTTGCTTAAAAATATTGAAGGTGCCATCCTTCCCCCAAATACATAATTATTGACTATCAACATAGAAAGCCTCTACAACACCATCCCACACGAAAAAGGTTTAGCAGTCACTGAAGGTCAATTAAAAGGATAGAGGCAAATTAGCCAACTATAACAAATTTGTCATTGAACTCCTAAGATTCATTCTTACACGGAATGTTTATTTTTGGATCCTCCCACTACCTCCAGGTGCAGGGGCTTGTAATGGGGACACGCTGTGCCCCATCGTATGCCAACCTGTACCTGGGGGGGTGGGAGAAGGAACTATTCATCAGGGACGATCTGCCCACCCTACTTGGGCACTTTGCCACCTGGCATCGATATAGCGACAATATATTGATGTTTTGGACTGGCACGAGGGACAAATTGGACCTCTTCATGACCATCATTGGAAACAACCACTACAACCTCAAGTTTACGATGAACTGTGACCATTATCAAAGTCAACTCTTGAAATCTTTCTCAATAGTGATGGCTCTTTGCGTACTTCTCTTTTCCGTAAACTGTCAGCTGCCAATATCATTCTACACGCAACCAGTTCACATCCGGTCCCGTTGAAGTGAAGTATACCATACAGCCAATACCTTCGTATACAAAAGGAACTGTTCCAACGACGAAGACTTCCATAGGGAAGCCTGTAATCTTTAATCAAGACTATATAATAGAGGATATGGCCACAGTTGTCTAAAGAAAGCCTTCAACAAAGCCCAAAGGCAAAATAGGAATTCTCTGATTTATTCCAACCAAAATAGGAAAACAAACGAATGCATTAGAATTATCACCCCGTACTGTAGGCAGCATCAACAAATCCGTACAATTCTTATAAAGTCTTGGCCCTTACATTCAACAGATCCTGTAATAAATACACCCAACCCCACCACGGTTATCACTTTCAAGAGAACCAAATCCCTAAAAGGACAGGCTAGTCCACAGCCACCATAATATAACACCCACCTCATTCCCTCGTTTGACAGGAACTTTTTCCTGTGGGGGCTGCAATGTATGTAAGTTTGTCAGCAACAGTTCTGGTATACATCTTCCCAATGGCACAACTCACTTTATTCGACATAAAGTGACATGCCAAACCCCCGGTGTAATTTGCATTATGCAGTGCCAATGTGGGTGCTACTACATTGGTAAAACGAAACGCCCCTTTTTCAAGAGGATCCGTGACCATGTAGGTCCCATTGCCAAAAGAAAAATGGTAACGGCCGTTAGCACACATGTAGGCTTATACCATGATTTCATTTTCCGCTCTTGACCATTTGCCCCTCAATGCCAGAGAAGGCAGTGTGGATCATACTCTGTTTCATTGAGGCCAGGATAGATCATGGCTTGGAGGTCATGTATCCATCTGGCCTCTAATTGAAGTAGTTTCAAGCCTTTTCTATGACTTCATTGTAGTCTACCTATTCCACCAGTTAGAGTCAGTATATCCCCTCCGTCCTTCCCCCTCTCATCCTGCCCCTTTTCTCACCCATTCCCCGTCCTGTTCCTCCATCATCTGCCTCCCCTTCCCCATTGTCCTATCTCCCCCCTATTGCCCATACAATTGTCATTTTTCTTTGTATCAATTGAATGGCACCTTGTTCATTTATGTATATGTAATACCATTGTATATATTTCCCCCGTACTGATATATATATACTGTAATGTAGTACGTACTTTTGTTTATTTTTCTGTAAGACAATATATAGACAAAAAATATATAAAGTGTGTTGTCTATATACTGTATAATCTATGCTTGCCGATTGTCCAACAGCTGTCTGCCCTCTCATCCATCAATTTCCCCATGCTAATTCCAAATTGTCATTTATGTTTAACATTTTCATACAAGTGAGGAGATCGATTTAGCAATGTATTTACCCTCCCATTCACTCTGTCCCTTTCCCTACTCACTTGATTCAGCACATCACCTACACTCCCCTGTATCTATCTCACTACTTTTCTACTTCAATTACTGCGATCTTGTGAACAGAGACGGAGGACAGAGGCGCGCCCACTTAATTGGGCTATGTCAGCTGCTCAAGCCCCCGCCCCTCCCTATCCCCACACAACTCGCATTGCCTTCTGGGGAGTGTAGTTTTCTACACTCCTCCTTACACGCTCTTCGCGCCGCTCCCCCGCCTCTTCTCTTTCATTGGATACGGGCGGACACATGTCTTGCACGTACGTGCATATTTAAACACCCTTACTATACACCAGGTCAGATCACGGACAGGCTGCCATTCCAGGGATCTCTTTCCACA
This sequence comes from Aquarana catesbeiana, assembly GCF_042186555.1. NCBI lineage: Eukaryota > Metazoa > Chordata > Amphibia > Anura > Ranidae > Aquarana > Aquarana catesbeiana. The sequence goes on from NC_133324.1 coordinate 955,423,734, forward strand.
CAAGGTAAATTTAATTATCTCTTCTTTGCGGTTACTACTTTTCTGAATGTGAAATCGTGCCTCAACAACTCTGTCAACAACTGTTTTTTTTCACTTTCCAAAGTAGCGATGATCATTATGCCAAATAACCATATCTTTTAAACACCTGTTACCATCTCCAAATTTCCCCCTTTTGAAATGGGGGAGAGGATCTGTAAATGGGACTTTGGTTGTCCTTAATCTGGTCAACTAATATTCTTATCTGCTAACTAGCATCTACAACTTTTAGTGTCAACCCTACTATAGTTTATATACATGTTCTTCTTCACACTCAGCAGTCATTCCTTGTAGCCCTTACTATCATTATATTTAATCTACTAGATAAACATCATTACCTGGCAGCCCTTGCTCTCCTTTAGACATAGCCGGGCTCTCTAAGTATTTCTTTTGCTCTCCTAGCCCATTCTCACTATTTTTACTCCTTCAATACAGCATGTTCCTACTCTGCTCACTACCCTATTGGGGTCTCATATCTTCAACACATACCCCCTTTCCTCACACCAGTGGGGTCTCACACCTTCAAACACATATCCCCCTTCCCCTGCACCCACCTTCCCCTTTCTTCTCCCCCCTTCCTCCCCTCTCAGTCCTCTCCCTTCTTCCCTTTTTTCCCTCCCATCCCCTTTTCCTTCCCCCTTTTTCTTTCCCCCCTTCCCCCACCTCCCATTTTTTCCCTCCCCAATTCCTCACCTTCTCTTTCCCCCTCCAACCGTCCTTCCTCCCTCCCCATTCCACTCTAACCCCTTTCCTTATATGGCAGCCACAGATCTCACGGCCTCCATCTGGGCCCACCCAGACTAGACCTCTTCAGCACAGAGCAAAGTCCGTTCTCCTACACCTGGCTTGATTCCCCAAAAACAAATCAGCTTTGGACAGCTGCTTATGCTTTCTTTCTATAAATCTATTTCTTTGTGAATATTTTTATGGCTTCTAATTGTATCTTATTTTATACAGCTACATATCCACTTTGGTCCCTCAACATATCCCCTGAGGAAGCCCCACTGGGCGAAACATGTAGGGATTACAGTACTGAGTGACTGTTTACTTCCAATCTAATATGTACTGCTGTATGTCATTTCATGTTACTATGTCTAGCCAACATAATTTTTAAATTTTGTATATGGTGAATAAAATATGAATTTTATTTTTTACCTTGATGTCTGTTGAAATCTCTTCTCCCGGCACCCATAAAGTCCCACTAAATAATCCTCCTGACTACATGTTAATAAACACATTGACCTAGCATTACACAATGCAAATATTTGTAATGTGAGCAGTTACGTGGTTTATGTTTATTTTGGTCAGGGTATTAGTAAAGCAATATTTTGTATTGAGACTGTTGTGGCTTATAGTCTTGTGAGTGTCAGTAACTAAAATTAACATTTAGTCCATTTATCAGTGAAGAAACTAAAATGTACCTGTAATAGTCCACACAAAATCTAACCATGTAGGAACCAAGCCTATTTCTCTCACTTCTTGTTTAAAAACAGTAGAAGATAACTTAGAACCCCCTAGCAGAGACCCTGGGGTGGGGGGGTGGGGGGGTGTAATACAAATTTCACACAAAATATCACATTGGAGAGAATCTGCTTCACGCCATCATGATGCCCTTTTTTTAACTGTCGTACCCTCTGTGTTAAGTATACTAATGTTCACCATACCTCTATTTTAACTCCTAAAATGAATGGGTGCCTTCATAACACTAAGCTAAGAATGCATACTCCTAGAGAGATTGGTGCATTGTATTAGTGTCTGGAGGCTCGGTATACATTATTTGTTCATCTGTATTGTGTGGCCGCTGATTGCATGTAGATTAGTGTCAGTGTGTGGAGTGCAGATCTGTCAGACAGGGATCTGTGTGTGGGAGAAGACATAATACAAGGATTCTATCGCACACAGAATAGCTTGAGCAATCTCAGTATCAGATTGTATGCAAGATGTGTCCAGCCAGATAGATTTTGGAGGAGTTCCTCTAATGGCAGCCAGCTGTATTTCGAAGGCTTTGATAACTTTCATAACTGATTTTACCTTCGCAACCCAAGAGCTCTCTTCTCCACTAAACAAGGATGCTCTAGTCAGCAAATAGCCATGGACCATTCATCCCTGACATCTGGTGGGAGATTAGAGTGTGTTTTAGAGAGGTTAGTGGTGTCCAGATTGGAGAATTTTGAGGCTTGTTTTGGCAACAACTTGCCGGAATGCTGGCTGACTTCAAAAGACACTTGACATAAGAATCTGCTACAGGGGACCTTTATTTGGCCCTACCTATCAAACCTAAAAGTATTCGATTGGATCCATACTAAACCATTTTTATTGGTGTAGTAGAGCTTGTCAAGGAAACGAGGAAGTTTTTAAAGAACTTTGGCATTCTTTATTACATCATATAGTAAATGTTCATGTATGGAAAATTGGAGATATAGAACACAAATGCTCGCACGATGAGATTGATGTGGATGCTCCAAAAGGTTCCCTGACTAATCCAACAGTCACCTACATTTCATGCATTATCCACAATTGTTTTGGATCCCAAATTAGAAAAGGACATTAGAAACATCTCACTTTTTTTGTCAAACTGGTGTGATAGAAACGTATCACAGTACGATTCTAAAATATCGTCCTAAACAAATTCATTATAAATTTGATTCAATGGATGCCAGAACAAAATTGGCGGCATTAAGCCACAATCATAATGTGATCCGTAAACCGGCTCTGACAAAAAAAAAAAAAGAAAAAAAAAAGAAAATATGATGACAGTGGTAAGGAAGTTTTGGTGGGACGAAAAAACTTGGAGTTTCCAAGCGGCAGAAAAAAAAAATGGATTGTGCGAAATGTTTTCCAGAAAATGGATAATGAACATGCTAAAATCCTGCGTGAACATCAAAATTTTTTAGAAGACTGCTGACTTTATGTAGCTCTAACTGCTGGATATATCTGCACAAATGTTTTTTTTTTTTTTTGGGGGGGTTATTTTCTCTTTTACTATTTATTGTCATGTGTAATAAAATGTGGGTTTTGCAGTTGTTCTGTAACAGACATGTATAGTAAGTATATTATGGACATAATGATTGAAATAAAGATCTTAATTCCATCGTTGCAGTATGGAGTGAGGAATCTTTGGATACATTGATGGTATAAATGTTATGGAACCCGAGATCAGCAAGCCCCCCCCAGAGAGGTGCCCTGAGTTTATGGGAGGAGTCTGGGGCGATATTTAGGCAGCCCACTCGCCTATGCTTTGTCGGATCCAGTGCGCGGTTCGTTACGTCACCAGGCCGACTCTTTAGCTCACTTCGCATTTGTGAGTCTGTTGTTCCGGAACAGAGTGTGTTGCGGTTGCTCATTCATGGTTTTTCAATCAAGTCTCGCTCGCTGTCGCAGGGTAGGAGTCGTTACTTTGCATTTGTATCATGTCCTAATTGTTGCCTTTCGCTGTATCCCCCCCATATCATGTGTTACCTGCAGATTAGGGGGCTTCTACGGGAGCCAATTTCTATCCCTCCTTATCCAATCTCTATATGGGGTGGTGGGAGGAGAAGTTTTTGTCCTCATCTCTCAACCCCCCCATATGGATTGCATTGGGTGGTACGGTCGGTTTATAGATGACCTGCTCCTTATATGGGAAGGTCCTCCAGACAACATTGTCATTGACAAGTTACAAAAGGGTACAATCATTTGAATCTTTAGTCATTTTTCTAGAACATTACACCAGAGGGATGTAGGCCGACAGGGACTATACACACACTCACATCTATCGTAAGGCTTGTGCCGGCAACTTCTTGCTATTGGCCACAAGATTCCATCCAGTACATACGATACGGGCGATCCCTCTAGGGGAATGCATTAGAGCGAAACGTGATTGCTCATTAGATAACTCTGCATTTATCTGTAGAACTATAACCTGAAGGCTAAAAGCACAGAATTATAAATATGAATCTTGGAGGAAGCCATGAACTTTGAATACATGGCTGGTTCTCACCCCAACCTCGGTCACTTCTGCAGAGGCTTTTGAGCGGAGCAGTTGCCTTGGAGCCGTGTGAGACTGTCTGGCTTGGGATTTAAAGTGAATTACTACATTTTCTTCCCCTTAGGATGAGTGGTAAGTTGATAGATTCATAATTTAATACTTTTTTTTTTTTTTAGTATATAGGCATTTAATCAATGTAGTATTCAGGGGGCATCTGCACAGTGGATCTGGCCCCCCTTGTGTAAATATTTTCTTCTATCTTTTCATGTGACAACACTGAAGAAAAGACACTTTGCTACAATGTAAAGCAGTGAGTGTACAGCTTGTATAACAGTGTAAATTTTCTGTCCCCTCAAAATAACTCAACATGCAGCCATTAATGTCTAAACCGCTGGCAACAAAAGTCAGTACTCCCCTAAGTGAAAATGTCCAAATTGGGCCCAATTAGCCATTTCCCCTCCCCGGTGTCATGTGACTCGTTCGTGTTACAAGGTCTCCGGTGTAAATGTGGAGCAGGTGTGTTAAATTTGGTGTTTTCGCTCTCACTCTCTCATACTGGTCACTGGAAGTTCCACATGGCACCTCATGGCAAAAAAAAAAAGCAATGTTGCTCTACATAAAAGATGTCCTAGGCTAAAAAAAGATTGCGAAGTCCCTGAAACTGAGCTGCAGCACAGTGGCCAAGACCATACAGCGGCTTAACAGGGCAGGTTCCGTTCAGGACACACCTGGCCATGGTCAACCAAAGAGGTTGAGTGCACGTGCTCAGCGTCATATACAGAGGTTGACTTTGGGATGTAGACATATGAGTGCTGCCAGCATTGCTGCAGAGGTTGAAGGGGTGGGGGGGGGTCAGCCTGTCAGTGCTCAGACCATACGCCACACACTGCATCAAATTGGTCTGCATGGCTGTCGTCCCAGAAGGAAGCCTCTTCTAAAGATGGTCCACAAGAAGGCCCACAAACAGTTTGCTGAAGACAATCAGACTAAGGACATGGATTGCTGGAACCATGTCCTGTGGTCTGATGAGACCAAGATAAACTTATTTGGTTCAGATGGTGTCAAGCGTGTGTGGCGGCAACCAGGTGAGGAGTACAAAGACAAGTGTGTCTTGCCTACAGCCAAGGATGGTGGTGGGAGTGCCAAGGTCTGGGCCTGCATGAGTTCTGCCAGCACTGGGGAGCTACAGTTGATTGAGATAACCATGAATGCCAACCTGTACTGTGACATACTAAAGCAGACCATGATCCCCTCCCTTCAGAGACTGGGCCGCAGGGCAGTATTCCAACATAACGACCCCAAACACACCACCAAGATGACCACTCCCTTGCTAAAGAAGCTGAGGGTAAAGGTGATGCACTAGCCAAGCATGTCTCCAGACCTAAACCCTATTGAGCATCTGTGGGGGATCTTCAAACAGAAGGTGGAGGAGCGCAAGGTCTCTAACATCCACCAGATCCGTGATGTCATCATGGAGGAGTGGAAGAGGATTCCAGTGACAACCTGTGAAGCTCTGGAGAACTCCATGCCCAAGAGGGTTAAGGCAGTGCTGGTAAATAATGGCCACACAAAATATTGACACTTTTGGTCCAATTTGGACATTTTCACTTAGGGGTGTATTAACTTTTGTTGCCAGCGGTTTAGACATTTACACTGTTATACAAGCTGTACACTCACTACTTTACATTGTAGCAAAGTGTCATTTCTTCAGTGTTGTCACATGAAAAGAATTTATTTTTTTTTAAATGTGAGGTGTGCACTCATTTTTGGGAGATACTGTAAATTGCTGTGCATATGGCATGTGTGTGCAGCTGCATTCACCGTGAGCTGAATCCTTAGAGCTGTGAGGATATTGTGCAGGCAGAATATCCCTGGTATCAGGAGCCCTGTTAGTTGAGGCAGAAGTAGAGGCCCACATTTTTGCTCCTCTGCCCCGCCTTCACCAACCTCAGCACTTCACACATTGTGCTTATTTAGAAAGCATGCAGGATTCTGATAGCCATCGTAGATTAGGAGGGAACAATTTCAGCATTTACTGCCTAGAGCCATGCAGTTCCAGGGATGGGGAGGTTGCTAGCTACTCTCTACATTTTGAAATGTGGCACCTTCCAAACCCTATCTGGCATTATCTGTGGCCTGAGTCAACCAACTGTGTCCAGAGTGTTATGCAGGACATTGATGCCATTCTTGAACTTGACCAAAAAGGTATCCCCTTTCCACAAACGAGTGGACGGACTTGATGACGGCCAACGGCAGACTCAATTCCTTGGTATCCTGGGAGCCATTCAGCCCGATTGTGGCATGGATGCGCTCAACCCGCTGATTGGCTCCTGCTGTATCAAATCACAGTGGGAGCACACACACGATTATGTGCTTAAGGGCCGCCCTGCAGTATATGTACTTGAGGCGGCCCTTAAGTGGTTAAGGAGATTGAGCCTGTAGATTTGTGAATGACACTGTCTGCTATGTAATTTTTTTTTCACTTTTAGCCTGATATTACTCCACTTAGGCCCAGTTCACACCTATGCATTTTTTTTAGTGCATTTTCAGTTTTGCAGAAGACACACTACAGTCCATTTAACATGGTTTCCTATGGGTCTCGTTCCCATCTGTGCATTTTTGGGAAATGGGCAAGGGACTTTTTTCTGGTTTTTGGTTCCATAGACTTCAATGGATGAAAAATGTGTACTGAAAAAAAAAACCAAAAACAAAAAAAAAAAAAAAACACAAAATGCACCTGGAATATGCAAACTGCAATCTTCATAAGTGTGGACCAGGCCTTATATATCAATGGTCTGCAACATAAAATGTGCACACCCGTACCATGGCCATACTTATTGCACATGTTCATTTCTTATCTGGTGGTGCAGCATCATAATGTTGTGGAGGCTCTGAATCCTCTGATTTATAAAGGATGTCATGGTGCTAGAAGTATCCATAATAGCAGGAGCCTTAGTAGATCAAGTACTGGAGCGAGGGGAGGCAGAAGCCCATGCTGCTGTCGCCTTCACCAACCACAACTCTTCACATCTTCTGCCTATTTGAAAAACATGTGGGACTTAGATATCCATTCTAGTTTCCACTAGATGAGAGAAGCAATTCTCAGAGGAGAAACAAGCACCATCTACAGCCTGAAGCCATGCAGTACCAGGGATGGTGAAGTTGCTGACTACCCTCTACATCTTGTGGTTTGGAAGCTGCCACAGCCCCTCTGACATACTTGGGATCAGCTAACCAAAAGTGTCCAGGGTGCTTATGCGGGTCATCGATGCCATTCTTGCCCTTATGTCCACATTTCATCCACTTTCCACAAACTGAAGAGGAGTTGAATGATGTGAAGGTGGCTTTCTACAATCCTGCTGAATTTCCTCTGATCCTGGGGGCCAATGATTGTACCCATACTGCAATCAGGGCCCCCAGGTAAAGAGAAGTTAGCTTTCATAACCAATGTGCAAGTGGTGTGTGATGCCAGGCAGTGTGTGTATGCTCAGACAGGGATCTGTGTGTGGACAGTATGATAAGTAATAATGTAAGCATTCTACCTCAGAATGGTTTGATGCACTTGAAGGGCTGTGGAGCAGCCAAGTAAATCCCACAACACATCGGAGATTCCTCAGATTGTATGCAAGCTTTATATCTGCCTGTGTGCGTCCAGCCAGATAGAGGTCCTCACCCAAATCTCTGTGGCCAGTGGTATTGCAGGCTGTAATAACTTTTTATATTTCCTATAATAAGCTTTCCACCTCCAAACCAAGGTTCTTGCTCCAGTTAAGTTACCACGGGCATGCATCCTTGACATCTGGTGGCAGAGTTGGGAGATCAGAGTGCACACGTTTTGTGGTTGGTTACCTGGGTCTGTATTGGAGAAGTTAAGGCCAGAATGCTGGTTCATTTCCAAAGACAATGGAAAGAGGTACATTGCATATATTCCACATCTGCGATGGGGACCTTTATTATCAAGCCTGTACTGAACACAGAAGTGTCCTGTATGTCCCAGGTATATTTCATACCCCCTTGGCTCTACAATATTTTTGGGAAAAGAAATCAGAATGGTAATATGATGCATTGCTTACCACTTACTTTCCAATATCAGGTTTAGTGAATGGAGGAACATTGTCCTAATTAAGGGCTCCTTCACATGAGCAGGGCAAACTACTACTCTATTCAGATGAAGATATTTGGGTGTGTGTACTATGCTGAAGGTCCATAATAGTTATAATAAAATCCTGATTATCTTTAATATATCAGAACCTGGACATGCCTGAGGTGAAGAGTGTCTGATGGTACAAAGTATTAAAACATGAATATATTATTGGCCAGGGTCATTAGACATGACGGGGAAACATCTCGAGTTAGACTAAGCTACCAGTGTCTGTATAATGTCATTCCAGTCCATTGGTGATGGGTGATGGAGGAATTCCCTGACACCGATGTGTTCTAACACCAAAACACTAATGAGGGTTTACCTTTCATTTTTTCTATCACCGTACAATTATAAAAGGGAGCAATGACTGTTAACAAAGGAGGGAGGTCACCAAGTGTATTGCACATTATTGGAGCTGCTGGACACAATATAATGAGATGGTGAGAAGTAGAGGGGAGCAATTAGGAGCACACAGAGGGCTAATGAGCCCACCCCACCCCCCCCCCCCCAGGCTAAGGACTAAACCCATCACTATTGCCTGCAGTGTGTATGGGGGAGGGGTGTGATGAGGATGATGCTTTGTATTTATTGATGGAAAAGGCAAATGAGACCAGAAATGACTTCATTTCTGGTTTCCAGTTTTAACAATTATCCAGATTGACTAGAATGCAAAATAACTTTTATACTGAAGGCACAAGGGGGCAGAGAAATCAATTTCTATACCTCAATACCCAACCTCATACAAGGTGGAATTTTTAAAGTGTAAGTAAACCCTCCTGTTTTCAGCCAAGGAAGCCGCCATTCTTTGCCTCTGTTTAATCTACAACTGCCATGATGCTGCACATGTGATCAATTATGACACCAGCCATTGGATGGTTTGACAGTTTGGTTGAGAGCACAACCAATAGGAGTGCTGCATTTCCGGCACGTGCCGGAAATTAAACTGTTTTATGGCTGGGTTTACTACCGCTTTAAGGCTGGACCCTCAAGCAAATTAAAGCTTGCACAGCACTTAGAGCGCTATAGACACACACCCCCACCACCACATGGCCCATACAGCTCTCTACACACACTGGGTGGAGGTTCCATTCATAATTGTGTAACATTTCCTTCAGGATTTCCTTCCAAGTATTTCAACTTTTGTATCAGCGGCTCCCTACACAGAACACTTTACTTTCTAGATCTTCTCCTATTTCTAGAAGCTCAGAAGAGACAACAAAGTCCTATTTATGAATAATTTCCCTGGATTGAGCTCTGTCTCTGATATAGACATCTCCCTGTACTCATATACAAGTTGGTTCTCTCCCTATACTGAGATAAAAGTAATCTCTATCCTTCTATATCTCTGCATATCAAACAAGATTTTCCCCACAAGCATCTTCAATGTCATTGTATGTTAGTATAATCACCCTAACCAGCACACCTCCCTCCCCCAAACACATAAATAGCTGACTGCTTCTCCTCTCCACCCAGCTATAGTCACCATTGACCCTGCCCACTCATCACATGACCAATACCAATCAATGAATATGCTCCAGCCCTTCCCACTTGCTAATCACATGACCTCTCCCTCATTAGCTATTCATACTAAGCTATAGCCCCTCCCTTTCACAGATTAACCCTTTTTATGTCATTCTCTCTCTTGGCTGATATAATACATTTTGATTTAAGAAAACTGACCCCACCATATACACGGTCCAGACATTCATTCAGAGTTCTCTGAATGAAGAAACTACAAGTATGGACGGCCTGTTCAGGTGATAGCTTGCAGTCCCCAATGAAATATGAGGGGGTGCTGGTGAGCATTCTCGTAGTTCATTGATTCTTTTGGTCATTATTCTATTCTATGATCTTGTGCAGGGGGGTGTGAACCAAATAAATTAAGCAGATAGACCTTCCTTGGGTGTGTCTGCTCTTTCCTCATGGAATTATGGCAGGAGGTAGTTTCAAGGCACGCAGGGAGCCTTGTTTAGGTTTAGTGGCCTGAGGTGAGGTCACATGGCTTATAGGAGTTAGCGGCAAAACGCACATGGCCTGTTTTTTCAGGCAGAGAGCCTGGTTAGGATTGGTTGGTTTAAGGGCAAGGTCACGTGGCCTACTAGGGATAGGCCTTGTGAATTTTGCCTCACATCTAAGGATTAGAAGAAATCATAGGGCCTAGAATGTATGAGGACAGACATATCTAAGGACTGGAAGATATGGGGTGGGGGGTGATGAGGGAGATACATCTTAAGCCTGAAAGGTTTTGTTTTTTTTTTGGGGGGGGGGGCGGGGTGTCCGGCGTTGAAGTGGTTAATCGTGATGTATAATCGCAGATTTGGAAAGAGGAATTTGTTTACTCTACAAAGTTTTCAGTAACTCATCACAATATTTCCTTTACAGGAAAGGAAACTGGTTTTATTGAAAATCATAGAAGAAATCGATCGTATGGAGACTCCGTCCTTCACCAAGAAGAAGAAATGTCACCTAATGTGAAGGGTTTGTGGAGCTGCGGGTTGAAGCTGTACACCGAATAGAGGCCTCTGTATCCAGGCCCTTCCCCTCCCCCACACCGTGCACTCTGATTGGTTATACCGAATGCACTCCCAGGTTGGGAGCCGTTATAATGAATAGATTTTATTGGTTTTTATGGTGGGTTGTAAAACCACATCTTGGGAAGGAGGGGACTTTGTGTTATTTTAACTCTTATTTTTAAGTTATTTCTATTTTTGCACTTCTGTACCCAGGAGTGTGAGATTTACGGGTAAGGGGGGCTCCTAGGCTGTTGCTGATTGGATGAACCCTGCCTCTTTTCACGTTCAGGGGTCAGAGGGGATGGAATTTACTAAAACTGGAGCACTCAGAATCTGGGGTAGCCATGCATGGTAGCCAATCAGCTTCTAACAATTATGTTTTGACAATAAAACCTGGAAGCCGATTGGTTTCTGGGAAGAGCTGCGCCAGATTTCCATGCTCCAGTTCTAGTGAATCTCCCCCCAGAAGCTGATGCAGCTTTGCAGAGTAACCAATCATCTTCTAACTTGCTCAGTTAAGCTTTGACAATAATCCCCCCGTTCACACTGAATGCGACTTTGAAAGCGTGCTACTTCACTTCAATTTTAAAGCCGCAGGTCAGTGCGATTTCAGGTTCGAATTTGCCTGACATCTGTGCAACTTCATACACAGATATCTATACAAGACACACCTGCAATCACAAAAACAAATGCAGGAACCTTTTTTTTTTCAGTCACACCAATTTGAAACAGTTCCATTGCTGACAATAGGGTGCGACTTGTCATGCGATTTGGAACTGTCAATTTGCACCAGTGTGAACGGGGGACTTAAACCTAGAAGCTGATTGGTTACTAGGCACAGCTGCACCAGATCCTGTGTGTATCAGCCGGTCTCCAGATCTCAACCCCATAGAAAACCTTTGGAGGGAGTTGAAAGTCCGTGTTGCCCAGCGACAGCCCCAAAACATCACTGCTCTAGAGGAGATCTGCATGGAGGAATGGGCCAACATACCAGCAACAGTGTGTGACAACCTTGTGAAGACTTACAGAAAACGTTTATTATATATCCTTTGTTGGCAATGACAGAGGTCAAAGTATTGAGATGAACTTTTCATATTGACCAAATACTTATTTTCCACCATAATTTGCAAATCAATTCTTTGAAAAATCAGACAATGTGATTGTTTGGATTTGTTTCCACATTTTGTCTCTCATAGTTGAGGTATACCTATGATGACAATTACAGGCCTCTCTCATCTTTTTAAGTGGGAGAACTTCCACAATTGGTGGCTGACTAAATACTTTTTTGCCCACTGTACAAATGCAACAAGAACAGAAGGGGGTACAATTTAATGGAAGTAAATAAAAGTTGAACATCTTCATCAGAAGGGAGCAAATAAGAAAAATATATTTTTTACATACACTAATTGCAGGCCAAACTCTTTTTCTTCAGGCAAGCAAAACATCCTACATCTGATCCCTTTTTATTTTCAAATAATTAATGAGATTTATGCACAACTTTCCACCATTTACAAAAAACATGCTGCTTTCCACCATTAATTCTGAGTATGATCCGGTCAATGTGTTGTAGATTGGGACAAATACAGAAAGAGTGCAAATCTAGAAGGTAAGTTGGCTGGTTGGACCCGGGATTACTGCCCACCATCATCCTTGGCATTCTATTCTGTCAGCCTGTGGGGGGGGGGGTCTTATGACATCTGTTACAGGGGGGTGAATCAAATTCATTAAGCAGATAGACCTCCCTCAGGTGTACCTGCACCTCTGGTGACAACCTCCACATCTCAGAGGAATAAAACATGGAGAGTTTTTTTCAGCAATTAAGTGAAATGGACTGTCAGGAAAGGATTCACCTGCTGGTGGCACTGTGGCTCCCAGATCTATGGGCTGCATTTCCGGTGTCCACCAGTAGGTGTCTCTCAGCAGTCAGAAGCTGGCATCTCCTGCAATCAAGAATCACCTGATGCTGATTGCAGCAAGTGTATTTAAACCTGGTGCATGCTGTTACTCATCGCCTTGGTATTTCCTCCATGTGCCCCTGATCTGTGTTCCTGAAGCCTGCATATTGTCTCCTGTTCCTGGACCCAGATCCCAACCCTGCTGCCTGATCCCTTCCTACCCGCTCATTCCGTCTCCTGGTTCCCTCTGTCCTGTCCCCAGCAACCTCTGCTTGAGCTCCCGTGTATGACCCTGGCTTTTTTTTCCAGAATTGTAAACTATTGCAAATCCCTTCCAGGTCAGACTCGCTGTATGGGGTTATAGATGATCGCCAGTGACCCCACGGAAACACCCCCCCCATCTCTCTCTCTGCACTATATAGAATGTGGGGGGGGGGCCCTTTCTCCTGCATATTGTCCATGTCTTTTAATCCGAGCAACACCCTCATAATAATCCTTGGTGGTTTGGTTAAATAAAATAAATATTATTTGTGTCATCCTTGGATGCATCTTCCTTCTTTATAGTGACAGTGTGCCCGGCCTGTACTATGACAATACTGACCAGACCTAGAAGGGTGTGTGGCTAGGAAGCGTTGGGAGCCACCAGCACTGCCAGGAGCTCCTTTGGGCATCCACCAGAGCGGGATCAGCGGGACTGGACTGGCTTTTTGCAGTGGCTTAACATGACTAGATGAGCACTTTTATCTCTATTACATAGGAAATTGTAGTTCTTGCTCTGCTTTCAGTGCAACAAGTTCTCTGGAATGCCAGATAAAGCAGGACAGGAAAGCTAATCACGGAGTAAACAGGATCTTGTGGATTGCAGGAAGAGCTATGGAAACAATGGATGGAATAGAGGATGGACGCATAATGCTTTTGAATACATCATTGATGATGGACTTGCACTGGAATCCTCATACCAAGGAAAAGAAGGCAGCTGCATCTCTGCTCCTAAATCTGCTACATGCCGAGATTATAATAAATTCTCATCTGGGGATGAACTTTCACTTGAACAAAGCTGTGGGACCCGTGTCTGTGGCTAGAGATGTTCTTTAGCTTTGTTCAAATCATATACAAATGGTGTGTACTATGACCCTAATAACTGCTGTCCAGGGAACATTACCCATACAGTACTGGCAATTGGATACGCAACCAATAATAATGGAAAACCTACTAGGAAGAGCTGGGCGCCACCAGCACTGCCAGGAGCTCCTTTGGGCATCCACCAGAGCGGGATCAGCGGGACTGGACCGTGCACTTTTATCTCCATTACATAGGAAACTGTGGATCATGTTAGGCGTTTAGCGCAACAAGCTCTCTGGAATGCCAGATAAAGCAGAGGGCAGGTGAGCACCGTTCTCTCCACTTTGAGAGAGCACCGTTCTCTCCACTTTGAGAGAGCACCGTTCTCTCCACTTTGAGAGAGCACCGTTCTCTCCACTTTGAGAGAGCACCGTTCTCTCCACTTTGAGAGAGCACCGTTCTCTCCACTTTGAGAGAGCACCGTTCTCTCCACTTTGAGAGAGCACCGTTCTCTCCACTTTGAGAGAGCACCGTTCTCTCCAATACATAGGAAACTAATTCTTGCTCTGCTTTCAGTGCAACAAGCTCTCTGGAATGCCAGATAAAGCAGAGGACAGGAAAGCTAATCACTGAGTAAACAGGATCTTGTGGATTGCAGGAAGAGCTATGGAAACAATGGATGGAATAGAGGATGGACACATAATGCTTTTGAATACATTGATGATGGCCTTGCACTGGAATCCTCATACCAAGGAAAAGAAGGCAGCTGCATCTCTGCTCCTAAATCTGCTACATGCCGGGATTATAATAAATTCTAATCTGGGGATGAACTTTCACTTGAACAAAGCTGTGGGACTCGTGTCTGTGGCTAGAGATGCTTTTTATCTTAGTACACTCCATTTGTATGTGATTTGAACAATGACCCTAACTGCTGTCCAGGGAACATTACCCATGCAATCAGAGGTGTATTTAGGTTTTGTGCTGCCCGAGGTCTGACTAAACTTTTGCACCCCCTAATTTAAATATGACTCACCCCTTCCTATCAATGCCATGCCCCTTCCTGTTTAAGACCCGCCCTGTCATCTGTATACCACACCCTTTCCTCTATAGGCTCCACCTCTTTCTCTCTGTACATTAACCACCTCCCACCTGACCACTGCACATAAATGTAATTTCCTTGTCCTGAGTGGACGATTAGGAACGTCCCTCAGAGCGAGGGCTCACAGCAGGGCTACAAGGCACACTGCAGCTTGATCCTGTGATCATTATGATCACAGAATCCAGCTGAGCAGAGATCAGGATATGGATGCTGTGATCGGCCTTCCCGATCACGTGACGGCTGTGTCCAATCATAGCCGCCACAATGTAAAGAGAGACTCATGTCTCTGTGACAGTTCTCCCCGCCGAGCTCAGTGCGGGGGGGGGGGGACTGCAGATCTGTGAAAGCTCTCTGTGCGAGAATGGTTTTACACAGAGAGCTGTTACAGATCACCCCACAAACAGTACAAGCACCCCTGTCCCCATACACATGTCTGTGTCCACATAAAAACATCTGTCTGTCCCACATCACTGCCAACACCAAATACTGATTTGGGTTATGAGTGTTTAAAAGTGGGTACCAAGTGCAGCCTCGTCGGCCCCCATCAAAGCAGCCTCGTCAATGCATGGAGAACAGGGATGCACAGCGTTCCTGTGCGATCCGAGGCCGGTTCCAGTGTAAACTGAGCCTAGGTTCACATTGGAGCGATTTGTCATGCGATTTGAGAGATCAAATCGCATGAAAAGTCGCAGGCTATTGGAGGCAATGGCACTGTTCCAATCGGTGTGACACTGATTTTGCAGCGTCGCACCCATTTGCAAAAGTAGTTTCTGTGCTACTTTTGCCAATTTCAAGTGCAACTTCAATAGACATCTGTGAAAGAAGCCACACAAATGTCTATCAAGTAGCACCTGAAATCACGCTGACCTTGCTACTTCGAAATCACACTATTTCACTTGAAGTAGCACGATTTCAAAGCAGCATCAATGTGAACCGGGGCGAAGAGATACAAGGAGCTATGAAAGGTTAACCACATATACAAGCAGACACTAAGGTGATAAATGCCATTGATTCCAGAAGCACCAGGCCTGTAGATATTGAGCTGTAAAGAGAGTTAATAATATATGTAAGCAGCAGTGTACATGTGTTTATTGAAGCACAGCAAGGACACAAAGGGTTAATTATCAGAGTCTAATTCAGATAACAGGGAGATGATAGGAGAAACAAACTTGGAGCACAGATAAGTCCTGTGTGAGGTTTTCAAGGAGAGACAGTGAAGAGGATGGGGATTTTACTCTCACCCTCCAGGATATGCAGACTGTAGCTGAGTCTGCTCACTGAAGAAGATAATCCCAGCGACCCGGAATCATAACACCTGAGAAGACGCTGACAAGTTCTCTCTTCTGTCTGTGCAGAGGGAAGGGGGAGGGGGGGCTGTGAACATACGCTGTGTGTGCTCCATGTAAGAGACGCTGCAGCCAGCAACCTCCTGCACAGAATGGATTGACTCGGGAGGCGGGGGGGGGGCTTTTTCGTGCGGGGGGGTGGTGGTGCCACGCCACCCCCCCCACAAAGTGCCGCCCTAAGCCTTGTTGGCCTATGCCAAAATACAGCACTGCATGCAGTACTGGCAGTTGAATACGGTATAGAAAATGGAAATGCCTACTGGCTGATTAAAAACAGCTGCAGCACAGGCTGGGTGGAAAAAAAAAAGGGTACGTGAAAATGGCCAAAAATTGTGGAATCGCAGAATTACTGTGTCTGATTGTGAGAGGGGAAATGGTGGATATCATTTCCATACCTAGCTATGAGTAAGGCCCTATAAAGGGTTTGAACATGTATGCTGGCTTTACTATAGTGCAGTGATGGCGAACCTTGGCACCCCAGATATTTTAGAACTACATTTCCCATGATCATCATGCACTCTGCAGTGTAGTTGAGCATCATGGGAAATGTAGTTCCAAAACATCTGGGGTGCCAAGGTTCCCCATCACTGCTATATTGTCTTTCCATACCTTGTATTTGGTCTGCTTTCCGTTTCAAGAATAAAATGATCTATGCTGCATTTTCCCCCAAAAAAGTTAACTAGCTAAAATGGAATATAGTTCCAAAACACTAATAAAATATCCATGGATGTACATATCCAGCGACGTCAGCGTGACTCATATAACATCAAAGTGGCGAAACGTGTTGGGTCCCACCACCAAGGAGCAAATAAGCTGCTCACCTCAACACCACGACTCCTGAACTGGAAAGTCATGACAAACATGCCCCCTTTAGGGAAAAATCCAAGGACTGTGATGCCGCTGTAATGCTGCTCCAAGTGCGGGGCTCTCTTTCAAATGCATATGTCATTAAAAAGGTAATAGTGCTCTCTGTTTATAAAAATGAATGATAGAAAAGACATAAAACACACTCGCATTCATAGGCACTGTCCTCAGTGCACATGAAAAAACACTACGGTACACGGAGATCATATACCACACAAAGCTAGCTGCACGTGACGTCATTGGCAAAGGGCTCCTCCCCATAAGGTTTACGTCATGGGCGGGACTTCATCAGGAGCACTGGGGAGCACGTTGTCTGGCTGTGGTGTGAGGGGGGCTCCAGCTGTTGGCAGGAGGTCATTGGAGGCTTGTCATAAATCGGCCTGATGAAAAAGTTGTTCATAATACAGAAAATGCAATAAAAGTTAGGATAGCACCTCTTGGGACCACGGCCCTCTGGCAGCAGCATTCCGGAACGGTAAGGCAGAGGGAGCCGGGTGCTGCGGCCTAGACAGCAAGGAGAAAACGAGCTTCCAGTGACCACAATCTGACCCTCCTAATGTCTGAAGGAGAATAAATTGGCCCTTTGCTTAGAAAGTTTGGGGACCCCTGCTTTTAAGGCTCGGTTCACACAGGAACCGGCTGCAGATTGCACAGGAACGCTGTACGTCCCCGCTTTCCAGTTCAGGGACGAAGCTTTGCCTGAATTTGGCCCTAAAACTGAGCTACAGATGCACAGCTTTTCTGTGAAGTGCGCTCCGCAGACGCCTTGGAGATATGTGAATCAGCTCAATAGAGAGCCGGTCAGATTCTCCTGCTATGTGAATTGGATGGGGGGGAACCCGCATCCAATTCGCATAGGTGTGAATCCAGCCTAACAGGAAAAAAGGTGCAGTAAACCTATTTTGTATATAGGTCTGACTCGGTTAAATTGATGATAGGCAACTCCTATCCTTATATTGATTAGTGGTCCAAATTAATAATATCTACTGCAGTAGGGAACAGACACAAAAGATACGCTCAGCATCTTTCCAAATAACTGTTCTGCTTTATTATGACGCAATTGAAGGTTTTTATGCACATGATTACGTATCACATTAATATTACAATTGTACGTTTATGGCAACAAGGGGCGTAACATAGGCAGGCTAATTCTAATCAGGACTCGAAAGAATGTAAACATTTACTGAAAACATTATTAGTGCTGTGTGCACAGTGAGGGCAGTGTGCAATACATACAAAATACAATACAATTATATACAGAACTTACAAATTTCCATTACAATAAGGATCTCACATTGGCACCAGGAAGGTGGAGGAAATTCCCACTAATAAGATAGGGTTTCTTATGTTGAGTAACATTTTGCCATATTGGTGTTTAGTGACTCATTGTCAATTGTATTTTATGGTAAAATGTTGTGTTCCACAGATATCAAGTGCATTGGACTTCATGCAAAGGAATGGTCCATCAGGACATCAAGCTGGACAATGTTCTGATGATGGACTCTGAATTCTGTGATCAAAGTGGGAGATTTTGAACTCAAGGCTCAAGGGTACTCAAGCACCATCTATGTCTTGGTTTATACCATACACATCTCTTGAACTGTGCAGCATTAAACAAAAAAAGGGGAACAATTGCTGCTGCACCCAAGCATTGATGTGTGGGCCTTTGGTGTCATGGTGTACAATACTAGCACTGGGTCCTTCACATGGAAAGAAGCAGAAGGTCACGATCAAATGTATAAGGACTTTGCTTAGTGGCCAATAAGGATCTCACATTTGCACCAGGAAGGTGGAAACTTAACTCAACTTAAATATGAAATCCCATTTGTCTATATGATGGACAGGGAAGTAATGCTTAAAGAAAAAAAAAAACTGCAAAGTGACAGGGAAAATCTGCTGATGTACAGTGCCTTGAAAAAGTATTCATACCCCTTCCACATTTTGTCATGTTACAACCAAAAAAGAGAATTTTATTGGGATTTTATGTGATTGACCAACACAAAGTGGCACATAATTGTTAAGTGGAAGGAAAATGATAAATGGTTTTCCAATTTTTTTTACAAATAAATATTTGAAAATTGTGGGGGGGGGGGGCATTTGTATTCAGCCCTCTTAACTCTGATACCCCTAACTACAATCTAGTGAAACCAATTGCCTTCAGAAGTCACCTAATCAGTAAATAAAGTCCACCTGTGTGTAATTTAATCTCAGTATAAATGCAGCTGTTCTGTGAAGCCCTCAGAGGTTTGCTAGAGAACCTTAGTGAACAAACAGCATCATAAAGGCCAAGGAACACACCAGACAGGTCAGGGATAAAGTTGTGGAGAAGTTTAAAGCAGCGTTGGGTTCTATACAAATATCCCAAGCTTTGAACATCTCACGGAGCTCTGTTCAATCCATCATCTGAAAATGGAAAGAGTATGACACAACTGCAAACCTACCAAGACATGGCCGTCCACCTAAACTGACCGGCCGGGCAAGGAGAGCATTCATCAGAGAAGAGCCAAGAGGTCCATGGTAACTCTGGAGGAGCTGCAGAGATCCGCAGCTCAGGTGGGA
This sequence comes from Aquarana catesbeiana, assembly GCF_042186555.1. Classification (NCBI taxonomy): domain Eukaryota; kingdom Metazoa; phylum Chordata; class Amphibia; order Anura; family Ranidae; genus Aquarana; species Aquarana catesbeiana. The sequence continues at coordinate 955,443,219 of NC_133324.1, forward strand.
GAATCTGTCCATAGGACAACTATAATGCTGTGTACACACGACCGGACTTTACGGCAGACATTGTCCGGCGGACTTTGACGGACTTTACGACGGACTTTCCAAATGAACGGACTTGCCTACACACGATCAACCAAAGTCCGATGGATTTGTACGTGATGACATACGACCGGACTAAAACAAGGAAGTTCAGAGCCAGTAGCCAATAGCTGCCCTAGCGTTGGTTTTTGTCCGTCGGATGAGCGGGGGGGGGGGGGGGGGGGGGCAAAGCTTTGTGTCTAGATCATATATCATTTTTCCCCATTGGTGACAGAGGAATTCTTGCCACCAATCTATTATAAATCGGAAACTAATGAGGGTTTGTCTTTAGTAAATTGTACAGGATAGAACACAAAATTTAAGAATAAGGAAGCAATGGCTGTTATTGGAGGGGTGATGCCACCAAGTGTATTCCACCTTATTTGAGCTGCTGGCTGAACACAATATAATGAGATGATGGTGAGAAGTAGAGGGGGCAGGGATCGGTGAGCAGCAGAGGGGGCTAATAAGCCAATCCCCCAGCTGAGGACTAAATCCATCACTATATGGGAAGAGCCTGCAGTGCATATGGGGCGCAGTGTGAGGAGGAGGACCCTTTGTATTTACTGCTTAAAAAGTCAAATGAAACCCTATATACACCACATGGCCCATAGAGCTCTATACACACACTGGGTGGAGGTTCCATTCACAATCCCAAAATATTGCCTTCAGGATCTGCTTCCAAATAATCCAACTTTGGGATCAGCGGCTCCCTACACAGAACACTATACTTGCTGGATCTTATCTTATTTCTAGAAGCTCAGAAGAGACAACAAAGTCCTATTTATGAAGGATTTCCCTGGACTGAGCTCTGTCTCAAATATAGAAATCTCCCTGTTTGCGCTCCCTGTACCCTCATACAAGTTGGTTCTCTCCCTATACTGAGATAAAAGTCATCTCTGTGCTGATATCAATCAAGACTTTCCCTACAAGCAGCTTGTATCTTGGTATAATATCCACCCCACACAGCACACCTCCCTCTCCCAACATACAAATAGTCAACTGCTTCTCCTCTCCACCCAGATATAGTCACCATTCACCCCGCCCCCTCATCAAATGACCAATACCAACCAATGAATGTGCTCCAAACCCTTCCCACTCCCTAATCACATGACCTCACTCTCATTAGCTATTCATATTGAGCTGTAGCTCCTCCCTTTCGCAGATTAACCCTTTTCTGTCATTCTCTGTCGGATGATTTATAAAATATTGATATAAGAAAACTGACCCCCCCCCCATATATACATCTATTGGATGGAGGAACTCATCTGGTTTTGTCTATTAGAAGAAGAAACATGGAAAACGTTACTACAGACGACTCCTCACTTTTCCTCCAATGACAGAACTATCCTGTTTTTATATGTGATGTTAGTCAGGTTTAAAAAAAACAAAAAAAAAGTTCAACAAATAAAAGGGAAACAATAAATATACATATTGCTATACACACACACAGACAGTTGATCCAGAGGAAGGCAAAACCCAGCAAAGTATGAACCAATTTGCCTGCCGGGGGGGGGTATGGTTGGGGGACATTTTACTGTCTAAACACCTGCTGACACTTCATTTCATGTATGGGTTTTGTCCAATTTAAAAATTTTTACAATTTCGAACTCTACCATAGTTTGCTTATTCTGTGTGAATGAAATCTAACTTGCTGATAGCCACACTCATGAATGTATTTATTTATATGGGGGGGGGGGGAGAGATTCTGAAGTGGGGGGTTATGTTTTGCCTCATTACTATGCATCTTTTCTAAAAAAACTAGACCCTGAAAAGGTTTTAACCACATGCCGACCAGTGCACGACGATGAACGTCAGAACAATGGCACAGCTGGGCAAATGGGCGAACAGATACGTCCCCTTTAAATTGCGGCATTGTGGGCGTGCGTGCCCACCGCAAACTCCGCGATCATTCCTGCGGGTCCCGCAGACTCTACGTCCACCTGGGGCCTGCGATCCTGTCACGGAGCGGCAGAACGGGGAGATGTCTATGTAAACAAGGCATTTTCCCGTTCTGCCTTGTGACATGACAGAGATCACTGCTCCCTGTGATTGGGAGCAGTGATCTCTGTCATGTCAGTGGTAGCCCATCCCCCCACAGTTACAATCACTCTCTAGGACACACTTAACCCCTTGATCACCCCCTAGTATTTAACCCCTTCCCTGCCAGTGTCATTTATACAGTAATCAGTGCATTTTTATAAATGACAATTGGTCCAAAATGATGTCAAAAGTCTCTGATGTGTCCGCCATAATGTCGCAGTCACGATAAAAATCACCGCCATTACTAATAAAAAATAAAATACTAAAAATGTCATAAATCCCCTATTTTGTAGACGCTATAAATTTTGCGCAAACCAAATCAATAAACGCTTATTGCGATTTTTTTATACCAAAAATATGTAGAAGAATACATGTCGGCCTAAACTGAGAAAGAAATGTGTTTTTTTATAGATTTTTTGGGGGGATATTATAGCAAAAAGTAAAAAAAATAGTGACAATTTTGAAAAAAAAAGCAGTTTCTTTGTTTATAGCGCAAAAATAAAAACCGCAGGAGGTGATCAAATACCACCAAAAGAAAGCTCTATTTGTGGGGAAAAAAAAAAAGACGTCAATTTTGTTTGGGTGCAACGTCGCACGACCGCACAATTGTCAGTTAAAGTGATGCAGTGCCATATCGCTAAAAGTGCTCTGGTCAGGGAGGGGGTAAATCCTTCCGGGGCTGAAGTGGTTAATTAAATATGATATAATGTGGTGCGGTGCGGAGGGGTTTATACGTCTCCTCCAATGTGTTGCCTGGTGAATATTCACCTCATTCTGTAACCAGCTTCATGCTGTGAAAGTTGTGTACAATATAAAAGGTTTAATCTTTATTAGAGTGTAAGCTCTTATGGGCAGGGCCCTTCTAACCCTCTTGTATTGTAGAGAGCTGTGTAAACCCTAAAGCCTCATACACATGGTACGATTGTTGGCCAACTAATGCCGCGTACACACGAGCGGACTTTCCGGCATACTTGGTCCAGCGGACCAGAGTCTGCCGAACAATCCGACCGTGTGTAGGCTCCGGCGGACTTTTTCCCAAAAGCCCGCCAGTCCTAGATTTGAAACATGTTTGATAGGCTCACACTTATAAAAATGAATCAGTCCTGGATCAGCAGCTATCAAGCCTCTGATGCTGATGTAACTGATTGAATTTGCTAGGGATCTGGGATTCATTGAAGACAGCCTATGCTGCCTATCCTATGCCTAAATCTTGATGATGCTAGCTTCCAACAATATTTTTGGTTTAGGGCACCACCAACACCCAAGGCACAATTTTTCTGCACCTGTTTGACTGGGGGGGCATGCAATTTCAATGTGTCTGGTATGGATTTCGGGGGAGAACCCCATGCCAATTTTTTCCTTGTTTTATATCTATATTGCCGGGAGGCGGCAATTTTAAAAGACATTTTTTAGTTTAGAAATTTAATTTTGCTGCAGCACTGTTCTACACATCGCACAGATGCACTACTTTACAGGCAGACTAAGGGGACTTGCTCTTTTGTCAAACTTGGCAAGAAGCAATTCACAACAAAAAGGGAAAAAAACTTATATCCTAGGGGACGTCTATAATTGCAGCTCAGACTTTGTAGTCTATGGCCTTATTTGTCCTTGCCACCTAATCTACGTAGGGCGCACTATACCTCCACTTAGAGGTTTGGGGAACACCATAGAAAAATAGGAGGTAGGCAAGGACAAAAAGTGTTCCACGCCACTTCGCAGAACATCATAATAAATCAACAAAAGGCCTTGAAGTTTGGATTCTAGAGATAATGCCAAAAAAAATCTTTGCGGCAGAAAGATTTCACAAATTGTGTGAACGTGAGACTTACTGGATTTACTCATTAGATACTTTAAATCCTGGAGGAATCAATGAGGAGCTGGAAATTTCCACAATACTTTAATGAAATGTAATTTTATGCTATTCAGTATTTTTTAAATTTTCCACTTTGCCCTAGGTGATGTTACATGTTGATCTCTTAAAGGCTCCCCCCTTCTTTTTCTCTATATTGAATAATAATTTTCACCCTCCGCTCCTATTCCCCCTCCCCCTCTTTGGCTCCTTCCCCCCGTCACTACCGCTATAAAATAAATATTGATCTACGTGAACCTATAATGTGAATCCAGAATACATTGACATATTTTTCCATTATCATAACACCAAAATATTTTATTAAAATGTATCCAATTTAATTTTAATAAATTTCATTATCTCTATTTTTAATACCTAGTACTGCATCCAAAAACAATTTCCCTTCTTCAGTTAAAATATACAAAACAAATAAAGAACAAAATTATCCTAATATACCTATAATATCCTAGCCCAGTACCATCCAGTTTTATTTACTTAACATATATTTTACATTCTTGTGCTTGGTATTAACGTTAATATTTACATGGACATGTTAGTATTCATTAATTGATAGATATTTGAATTGAACTTCCCCTAATATTTTAGGTATATGGTCATCTATTTATATTTTTATTATGTCTTTTACTTTTGTGTCAAAATTTCCATTACCATTATTATATATTATTCCTGGTAAAAGTTTATAGTGAAGTATATGCATGTATGTGCACTCTATTCTTTCCCCATTATCATTTGATCCTTTACTATCTTCATATTGCTTCTGTGCTCACACAGTTAGCGATATTGAATCTCACCACTAGGTGGCAACACCAAGGCACATAAATAGGCCACATACAGCCTATACACCGTAGCTTGAGAATGGAGCGCGCACCTCCTGTATTCCCCTGGTGCGTATGCTCAGAAACGCATCGCTTTACGGCAGTACAGTCACTCCACTGAACTCTGCACTCCAGCCCTCTCTGTGACCGTTCGGCTGCGGCCCAAGCCCCGCTTTGGATTCCGCCCGAATACCGGAAGTCTCCAGTAGAACAGGACGACAGCTGCATGGACAGACAGAACACACCACCATCCTGATTGCAGAGACTGAGTATGACTATACTGGACCCCCTGTGCCTGATAACAGATACCTACATGTGAGTGTTTTAATGCATTTTGCTATTGAATTCTAAACAGTCTTACTAAGAGGTGCCTGTTGCTTTGTTTTTTCTAGACTAAGGGGACCCCCCAGGCACAATATTTAAAGAAATATTTCGTTTTTAATTGTTTCATTTTAAGCGTTATTAAAATCACTGCCCCTGAAAAAAAACTAAATTTAAAAAAAATGTTTTGCATTGATATATGTCCCCTGGGGGCAGTACCCAGGTCCCCATACACTTTTTATGTCAATAACTTGCACATAAGCCTTTAAAATGAACACGTTTTTTCATGTTCCTGTCCCATAGACTTTAACGGTGTTCACATGTTCGCACACATTTTTTGCCTGTTCGCGGTGTTCTGGTGCGAACCGAACCGGGGGTGTTTGGCTCATCCCTACTTGTGAGTGTCACTAACTAAAATTAACATTTAGTCCATTTATCAGTGAAGAAAGTAAATAAACCTGTAGTAGACCACAAAATACTTAAATAAAAATATTGTCTTCACAGTCTCACACTTTTCCTCTTTCGCTCATGCTTTCAGACACACTGAAACTTTCTGTATGTTGAAAGAAATGTTGAAGCCCTTTCTCCCTAATGGCCCGTACACACGATACGAAAATTTAATGGAATTTTTTTTTACGACAGTCTGCCGATTTTCACATCATTAGTACGGTGCTTTCGACAGCCGATTCAGATTTTTTGTCAGGCAAAAGCTGGAAGTCCAGACTATAATTTTTTGGGTCGATTTTTGTTTAATTAGTATGGTTTTCGGATTTAAAAAGATTGTAAGAGGAAGACTACGCATGCTCAGAAATTAAATATGCATACAAAACTATTTAACACATTACGTTACTTCTGACGTATTCTGTCGTATGAAAATTTTCTATTGTGAGTAACCCTTCACTTTCGACATAAGACTAGCATGCCACAAAAAATGGACGTTTGGTCGTCCGCAAATCTAAGCGTGTGTATGAGGCTTTAGAGGGTAAAGATTTTAAATAAGAAATGTTTGTGTTTTCTAGATACATACAGCTGAACTTACAGAACTCTCAATGTTATCGAAAATATTCCAAAGAAGTGCCTTTTTTTTAAGAAATTGATCACAACAATTTGTCACTCATGTTATGAAAAGAATGTCAAAGCAATCCTAACGCTGCAGATAAAAAAAATATATTAACACACTACATCTGGTATATTAGAACTAAAAAGTGAATCTGAAATGGAGAAAATGCACATCGTTGACTTCTCTGGAAAAATGCCATCATGCACTTGTATGGACTGGAAAAAAAAATGTCATGCCTTGCAAGCACATGTGCTCCATTTTTGCTTTTGTAAATGAATAGGATGGGAAAGCTTCATCCCACTTAGAGAGACCATCCCCTTTTTTGGATTAGATATTGTTTTTTTACAGAAACTGTACCAACTGCAGGCACTGAATGGTGTATTCCATAGGCATCCATAGAATATGATGTAAAAAAAACTCCCATCACGAAGAACCAAAAGAACAAGACTGATACGAAGTTGTTCACAAAAATGTATAAAAACTTGTGGATACTGTGTATTTATTAAAAGACGAAAAGTGTCTATCAGAGGTGGAAGTCGCAATTGATGTTCTTTTAGAAAAGCGTTTGGAGGAAATCTCACCATTGTGGGAGGGGCAGAGGCAGAAAACCTGGACTGCAGACTGCTGGAGGGGAGCAGGGTCCTGTTACTTCATCTAAGATGCTTCCAGTGACACTAATCCTTAGCTTCACTATACTAGCCACATCCATGCCTATCAATGGCCTAAATAATGGGGGGGAAGCACTGGGCGATCCTCGTGGCTGGCTCTAATGGTTGGTAAAACTACAGACATCAGGCCAATGTGTGCAAAGCTTATCAAATCGTCAAGAAGAACGGCATCCCTGATGAGCAGATCGGGGAGTTGATGTAGTACGATATTGCAGATAATGAAGAGAATCCAACAAAAGGAATCATTCTAAACTGGCCCAACAGGACAGATATGTATAAAGCAGTGCTGAAGGACTACACAAAAAAGGAGTTTGCATCTCCTGACAACTTCCTAGCAGTTCTGAGAGGTGAAACAGAGGAGATGAAGGGAAAAGGATCTGAGAAGGTGATTTAGAGTGGACCTTACAACCAGATCTTCATCTTATTTCCTAATCACACACCCCCAGGTCTGCTGGCCATTCCATGTGATGACCTCAACGTTTAGTAACTTTACAAAAATCTGCCTCATTTCTGTGCCCAGTACCAAGCCAAAACATGACATCTCCTCAACCCCATAACCCACTCAAATGCATTCACCTTAAATTTCAGAATAGAGCAATAAATGTGTGCTCCAGCTATAATAGTAAAACCTTTTTTTATGGCCTTGTAGGAGGGTAAGGAGAAAATGCACACTACTGAGAGGAAATCTCACCATTGTGGGAGGGCAGACACATAACACCCAGACGGCTGGAGGGGAGCAGGGCCCTGCTACTTCATCTAAGATGCTTCTAGTGAGACTAATCCTCAGCCTCAATGTCCTGGCCAGATCCATGCCCATCAACGACCTAGACAATAGGGGGGGAAGCACTGGCTGGTAAAACTACAGACACCAGGCTGACATGTGCCAAGCTTATCAAATTGTCAAGAAGAACGGTATGCCTGATGAGCGGATCGGGGTGATGAAGTACGACGATATTGCAGATAATGAAGAAAATTCAACAAAAGGAATCATTCTAAACTGGAGTGCTTAAGGACTACACAAAAAGGAGTTTGTCACTTCTGACAACTTCCTGGCGGTTCTGAGAGATGACACAGAGGCGATGAAGGAAAAAAAGGATCCCGGAAGGTGATTAACAGTGGACCTAACAACCATATCTATCTACTTCACTGATCTTGGAACTCTAGGTCTGCTGGTCTTTCCCAGTAATGACCTCCACATCAAAGAACGGAACAAGACCGTTCAGTACATGTATGACAACAGGAAGTACAAAGAGGTGGTTCTAGACATCGAGGCCTGTGAATCAGGCTACATAATGAATCACATGCCAAACAATTCTGTAGTTTATGCCATCACAGCCGCCAACCCTCACGAGACCTCTTTCACCTGTTATTATGGTGAGGGAGTGAGACACATACCCCGGCAATTTTTACAGCGTCAGCTGGAAGGAGGACTCAGACAAGTTGACACTACATAGTGATGTATTGCTTGACCAGTAAAAACAGTCAGGTGATGCAGTATGGGAACCAGACTTTTTCCAAGATGAAGGTGAGCCAGTTCCAGGGTAGCACTAAAACAGTGGGCCCCTAGCATGACCTTGGAACCAGTACACAATATGGACCTGATCCCCAGCCCAGAGGTGCCCATGGCCATCCTAAAGAGGAAGTTCATGGCTACTAACAATGCCTTGATCAAGGAATCGGTGAAGAATGTTTCTGTGTTGACAGAGTCTGATGAGTTAGCAGGAGAGCTTCTCACCGATCAGACTGAATTAATGATCAATTGTGTTACTCCGCAGCAGCTGAGCACCCCAATAACCAGTGCTTCAACTGGCACAACCCTCTGTATAAATACTCCATGAGACAGTTGAACACTCTGGTGAACCCAGATACTCACTACAGAGCATCACCCATGCTATGATTAATGTCTGCCAAAATCTGCACTGACACAGCTGGCGACACCAAGTTTTCCACTAGAGGGGGAATGAGTGATGATTAACCCTCTCTGAGATTTGCCCCCTCTGAAGCTGCTGCCTCAAACCCAATCTCTACTCTAACACCGTTTTACTTGCCTTAAGCCCTGGTTCCAACTGACAGCGGGAATGAAATTGTGCGAGTTTAGCTGAACTCGCACAAATTTCATTCCCGCATATGTCGGTCCCAGCTTTGGGGCGATTTCAGAGACATCTGTGCAGGTTCCCGATTTTGGGGTGGAATTCACACCCCGAAATGGCCAAAAAGTACTACAGAAACTGTACGGTGTCGCAGCAATTCGGACGGTGCCATCTCCGGCAATTGTCGCTGATTTGGCATGCAATTTGAAATGCCAAATTGCTTCAATGTGAACCAAGGCTCCTCGTTCACACACCTTCAGCACAAGCCCCAGCCTTCACTTACACAGCCAAGTCCATCTAAGTTGGCTTGAATTCCCAAACACAAAAATAACTGTGTAAATGGATATTTTAGGCCGACAAGCATTGTTACCTTCAGATCACATTAATGATGATTGTGATTATTAATAATTTGACAGTGAAATTTTGACTAAGTTAATAAAATTAAAGTTACTAATTTATATCAACCAGTAACAGTGCGTTATTCAAACTATACGTTAGTACAATATCTTAGAAATGGCTTACCAAATATAGCAGAGGGACAACTCCACAACACTCCTCTGCACACCCATAATGGCCCACAGTGCAATGTGGTCTATATATAGGGTATTTGGGCACGCACGCTTGTTTGCAATCCCACATTTATGTGCGCCAGCGAGCCCCTCTGATCACAAAATGGCAGAGGATCAGCTTATGTTGATGGTGGCAGTATTCTTTGCTGCCTTTTGCGAGGCAGAACAGCAGGTGGCAGCAGAGCAGGATGCACCTGTGGTTTGCCTTTACCAGCCATGGCTTTTTCCCCCACTGGCATATTTGGAAAACATGCAGGACTTTGATATCCGTAGCAGGTTTTGCTTAGGGTTAGATGCAATTATGCAATTCTATCACCTCATACAGTATAAAATTTCACCATCCACAGGCGGCAGTCATGCTGTGCCAGGCATGGTAGGTTGCTTGCGACTTTGTACATCTTGGGTCGGGGCAGCTTCCAAGCCACCTATGGAAGTATTATGGATGTAAGCCAACCCACGGTGTCCAGGGTGTAAGCAGATCATAGATGCCATTCTTGACCTTGTACCACAATTTTTTCCTCTGGCCACAAAATGAAGGCCAGTGGAATGAAGTGAAGGTGGCTTTCTACCGCCGTGTACAAATGCCACAAATCCTGGGGGCCATTGATTGTATATGCGTGGCAATCAGGGCCACCAGGAAAAGTGGCTATCAGAACCGCAAGCAGTACCACTCCCCCAACCTCCAAGTTGTGTGTAACGCCAAACAGCGGATCATGAGCATTCAGGTGGCTTTCCCAGGGTTGTGCCATGATGCCTACATCCTAAAGCAGACTGGCCTCTTCTGGAAGTTTGAAGGTGGCCAAATGCCACCCGGGTGGCTTATTAGTACAGTATTTTTTTTTGGCAGAACGTAAACTGAAAAGTTACATACAGGCATACATGGTTGGATAATTTTGCAGCTCTACAGGGAGAACCGGATTTAGAATTAATGTATGTCCACCTTGGTTGAATACAAGCCTAAATCTTAATCCATTTGTGTGCACCCAGCCTGTCAGCTCATCCCAGGAAAATTAGAGAGGTGGTCTATAGCCAGCAACATTCATTGTGTACACCAAGCTGTAAAGGCTTTACCCCCTCCATACAAGCTGAACACACTAGTCATTACAATGGTATTTATAAAAGTATATACACTATAAAAAAGGTAAAGTAAGTAGTAGTGCTGACTAAATAAAGAATATAAATCAGTAAACCCAGTGACAGGTGATAGTACTTAAAAACTCATACATTAGTAAACCAATGAAAAATAAATAATAAAGTTAGTGATTAAAAAGTCCATAAATGAAACAGGGTGTCTCAAAAAGAAAAGCAAAATTGCCCTGTGAGAGCTTCAAAGCGGCAATCAGTGTTTCCACTCCCCTTTGGCACACACACACATATATAAAAAAAAAAAAAAAAAAAACTGAAATATCACATGTTCCTAAGTATTCAGACCCTTTGCTGTGACACTCATATTTAACTCAGGTGCTGTCCATTTCTTCTGATCATCCTTGAGATGGTTCTACACCTTCATTTGAGTCCAACTGTGTTTGATTATACTGACTGGACTTGATTAGGAAAGCCACACACCTGTCTATATAAAACCTTACAGGTCACAGTGCATGTCAGAGCAAATGAGAATCATGAGGTCAAAAGAAACTGGCTGAAGAGCTCAGAGACAGTATTGTGGCAAGGCACGGATCTGGCCAAGGTTCCAAAAAAATTTCTGCCACACTTAAGGTTCCTAAGAGCACAGTGGCCTCCATAATCCTTAAATGGAAGACGTTTGGGATGACCAGAACCCTTCCTAGAGCTGGCCGTCCGGCCAAACTGAGCTATCAGGGGAGAAGAGCCTTGGTGAGAGAGGTAAAGAAGAACCCAAAGATCACTGTGGCTGAGCTCCAGAGATGCAGTCGGGAGATGGGAGAAAGTTGTAGAAAGTCAACCATCACTGCAGCCTTCCACTAGTTGGGGCTTTATGGCAGAGTGGCCCGACGGAAGCCTCTCCTCATTGCAAGACACATGAAAGTCCGAATGGAGTTTGCTAAAAAAACACCTGAAGGACTCCAAGATAGTGAGAAATAAGATTCTCTGGTCTGATGAGGCCAAGATAGAACTTTTTGGCCTTAACTCTAAGGGGTATGTGTGGAGAAAACCAGGCACTGCTCACCTGTCCAATACAGTCCCAAAAGTGAAGCATGGTGGTGGCAGCATCATGCTGTGGGGGTGTTTTTCAGCTGCAAGGACAGGACGACTGGTTGCAATCGAGGGAAAGATGAATGCGGCCAAGTGCAGGTATACCCTGGATGAAAACCTTCTCCAGAGTGCTCAGGACCTCAGACTGGGCCGCAGGTTTACCTTCCAACAAGACGATGCACCTAAGCACACAGCTAAAATAACGAAGGAGTGGCTTCACAACAACTCTGTGGCTGTTCTTGAATAGCCTAGCCAGTGCCCTGACTTAAACCTAATTGAGCATCTCCGGAGAGACCTAAAAATGGCTGTCCGTCAACGTTTACCATCCAACTTGACAGAACTGGAGATGATCTGCAAGGAGGAATGGCAGAGGATCCCCAAATCCAGGTGTGAAAAACTTGTTGCATCTTTCCCAAAAAGACTCATGGCTGTATTAGATCAAAAGGGTGCTTCTACTAAATACTGAGCAAAGGCTCTGAATACTGAGGACCATGTGATTTCGTGACCCAATGTATAGGGACTTTGCTTGGTGGCAAGTCAAAAAGGATCTTACCTTAATGAAAAAAAAAAAAAAAAAAAAAAAAAAAGGAAGGAAGTTCTTTCTTGAAGCCAGGCAAATGTTCTGGGACATGTTGATCCTCAATGACCCAAAGAAGTGCTCTGCCATGGAAATTGGCAAATTAACATATTTCACATAGAAAGCAGAAATGGTTTCAGAAAACCTAACTAGGAGTACAGTAATACATATGGCATGAAGAGCAAATGATGTCCATTCTGGAGCTTCATCAAGTGCTGCCTTGTGTCCTCTTCCAGATCATAAGACAACCTCACTTACTATTGAAGCTGAGGTGGTAATGACATAACCCCTAATGATCACCTATTAACTCAGGAGACAGACAAGTGTACATGTCAATAAAATCTGCATATTCTTGTAATGAAATTCTTTGGTTTGCATGTACTCAATATACACCAATGTGCTTTATGACAACAAATATGGCCGCTTGCTGCTCACTAAATCCAATAACACACTGAGGCACTTTTCAGGCGCCTTTGCGCTAAATAGCACCTGAAAAATGTCTCCCCTTCAGCCCCAGTGTGAGAGCCTTTCACACTGGAGCGGTGCGCTTGCAGGACGGGGAAAAATAATGGACTATTGAGCATGTCATATTTATATGTAAATAACTGAGGATGAGGATGAACAGTATTCATATTTGACACAATTCTATCATCTCTTCAAAGATTTGTTTTCTGCCTAATAATTTAACACTTTATTTTTCTCTTCAGGACACTATGGCCTCCATTGTGGAACATCTTCTGGATAGAATGGTCTCCTTCTATTCACAATAACTACAGATAATAGCCTTCCAGGAATACTTCCTTATTGTGAAGGAATTTGGAAAATTATGCTTGGCAAAATGACACGAAAACAGGTCAGTAAAACAAGCTAACCACCATTTCAATATCCTCTACAAATAGTTATGTAGATCCATTAAAAAGAAAAAAGAAAAAAGTATTCTGCAAAATAGACTTTTTCCATGAGGTCACTAGACTTATACTAAAATAAAAAGGAACAGTAAGGTAGAATCCCTGATCAACACTAATAATGATACTAATTATTATTATATTATTATAATAATAATGCAAGGTCTCCGGCCTCCTTCAGTCTAATGAGAACCTCCAGGGCCAGAGGTAGCTGACATCCTTCTGTATGTGGTGGGCTGTGAGGCATAGTGGGTGCAAGGTGGAAGTTATTGCCAGACACTTTTTGAATGCAAAATAGATGTTTATTTCTCTTAAACTTTTATGGGGGAAGGAGGGTTTGGACCAGGACACCCTTGAGCAGTTACAAAGTTCAATTAGCAGACTCCGAGACTTCAATAGGGGCACAGTCCTGCAGGGAAAAGCCTCCAGCAAGAAGCCACATCTGCATGTCCAGAAATGCTGTCTCTTATGCTAACAGTCTGTAACAGTTTCTTCACTTTCACTACAACTTCTCCTTGTAGTTCTTCCACCCACTGAGTTCCCGGTCTCTCACTACACCCTCTGATTCACTGCCACCGAATCCCTTGAGATCCTCCAAACTACACCCCCACCTCTCTGCTGGGTCCCTAGCTTGGCACTCCAGATGCTTCACCCCGCTAGCCTGCTCAGTCTCTGGCTTGACACACAAGGCTGCTCTTCAAGCATCACCTTTGCTTGCTGGGTCCCTGACCTGATCACCTTCTGAAGTTTCCCCATTCTCCACCGTGCCTGTTTGGTGAGAATGTGACTCTGATACTTGCTTCAGTTACTCGCTGTGGTCCCTGGTAATAAGGCAGATGGTACCTTTGTGGCGACAGCTTCCCCTCTACCTCCGACCATTAACAGGTTCTCCAACCGGCAGAACCGCCACTTCTGGTTGGACTGCAAGCCGCAATCCCAACCTTGCACTGCTCTCTTGCTTCTGGATAGGCCTGAGACAGCCTAGAAGCCAGATGCCCCCCAGATAGGCCCAATCTCTGGCCTAGCAGCCCGGGGAAACACGACACGTCCACCCAGACAGCTGCTGGGTGGCACACAACATAGATCATATATAGGTTCTCCTAGCAAGCCAAGGAATCCAAGAAAACCCTTGCCCATTGGCTGATATACCCATAACCTGAACTTGAGTTGCCCTTCTCATATCTAGTACCACCAAGTACCCGGCCACCTAGCGGTAGAAGAGAAAAGTGCAATAAAGGTCAAACTTAGGGAGAAATCAATTGATCACTAACAAAATTGACCAGGTTGACTACTCCTGGCAGGTAAATTTGTGGGGAGCATCCCGATCTAAGCTCCAGGATGCTACATCAAGAATAGCAGGTATATGCCTTGAACAAATATGGCCCAATAATGTAATTACATCATTACCAAAGGACTGGTACACATGGACTTGATGTCAGATGTTTTCAGTTTTTGACCTGGACTGCCATTCCATCAAGCTCACAGACTTTGGGTCTTGCTAAGGTCAAAGGGATGGTGATAAGAGGCAAGTGTGGCACAATGTCTTAAAAGGCTCCAGAAATGTGCCAATAACAATTCAGATGGCCTGGTTGTGGATGGCAACCTTGGTGTGTGGGCATTTGGAGTAGTCATCCATTTTCTACCTACAGGGGAGCTTCCATAGGAGGATGCTATTCTGGACTATGAAAAATATAAACATTAACATGTTGACTGGCAAAATAGCTTTCGGATGGATACTCCTCCTGAAGCAGTGACCAAGGTTGCCTCTGGGATACAAAGGATGTTTAGTGATTTTTTTGACTATACTAAAGGAAGTCAAACTACAGAAGTACTGAAATACATGAGGGAAAGCTGGAAAGCAGAAAGCCCAGATTCAGCCACACGACAAGAGGATGAGGATCCCATAGAACAGGGGTAGACAACCTGGGGTCCTCCAGCTGGTGTGGAACTACATCTCCAATGAGGCATTGCAAGGCTGGCAGAGGCATGATGGGACATGTAGTTATGCAACAGCTGGAGGGCCCCAGGTTGCCTACCCCTGCCATAGAAAGTTATTCTTGTGTGCAATCTGATGAACCCTCGTGTGGTGCTTCCCTCCCTGAACTCCTCGCAGAGCAGTGATTGTATCCCCGGCTTGTTACCCATAACATGCCTCTTTCTACACAAAGCTCTGTTATTTTGGGGTGTGTTTGGAAGTGTCCTATGTGCCCTGTCAAAAGAGGAAACATGATTGGAATGTCATTCTGTTCCAGTGGCCGATCCATTAAACAAATGATCAAAATGTCAGCTCATCCCTATGTTTTTGCCCTTTTTTGTTGAACATCTCTCCATTGCATTGAAGAGGTGGTGGTCTGGTGTGTTGTTGGTGAGAGTGGCTCTTGCTGCACCTTGGGATGTTCTGGATGTATATACTGAGGAGGAAGATTGATGTTCATCGTTGCACCATTTGCTGGGACATTTTTTTTGCACTGCAAGCACTTTATAAGGATTGATGTAATTTAGTTTTTATAATCCTTTAATAAATATACTGTATATAAACAATTCATAATCAAAATACAAAATAAAATTTTTTATATCACTCATTATAGCATTTTACGTATACATGTAAGTTAATGTGTTTAGGATTTTATAAGCGCTGCACTGTCACTTTCCATTTATGAGCAGTTATTGCACCTGTAGAAGAGCTGTTGATTTCTGGATACAATGTGTACAGGATGGGGGTCTGGATCCAGCACTTATAAGCCTTCCCCTGCCTTTGCATAAACCAGGCTTGAGAAAGGGGCAGATAGGCTGGAGACATGTTCACTGATCTTCTATTGCTTCCACATCTGCTCCTATAGGTCTGTGTACGGTAGCTTGATTTCAGTTCACGGTCTTATCTGTGACACCCAGCTAGCTTTAAACTTTGGGCCTCTGCTGCTTCTGTCCTGTGGTTTGCGTTTATGTGCCTGATAAGGATTCCCACGTGCTGCTGAGCTAATATGCCGATGGACTTTGAATGTAATGTGATCCAAGTGGCAGATTTTGGACACGCCAGGCTCCAATGTACACAGGCACTATCTGTGTCTTGGTCCATTCCATACACATCTCCTGAACTGCACCGCCCAAAAGAGCATTGCTGGTACGGATCACATGCAATGCAAATTCAGCCATAAAGCATTGGATTCCAGCACTGGAATCAGATTGCATGGGTGTTCACAACCATGCAATCCAATTCCTGTCCGAATCCACAGTTCACACTGCGATCTGAGAACCGATCTGGGGGTGTCATTAACATTGTATTCACACCCGCAGTGGTTCGCAGAGAGCAGTGTGAACTGCCTGCGGGAGAGATGCAATGTGGGAACTGGAAACATGCCTGTTCCCGCACCGCTATAGTGTGAACCCAGACATGAGGTGTGGAGTGTCTGATGGTACAAAGTATTAAACATGATTATTGACCGAGTTCATCAAACATGACAGAAAAACATCTGAAGCAAGACCGGGGAGATTAAACTTCCAGTGTCTGTATCATGTTATTTCACTCCATTGATGATCAGTGATGGAGGAATTCCTGACACCAACACTATTGAGGTTTTAACTTACATTTTTCGATCCTGTGCAATTACTACATTATTAAAGGAAGAAATGACCGTTACCAAAAGAGGTGATGTCTCCAAGTGTATTTCACATTATTGGAGCTGCTGGACACAATATAATGAGATGATGGTGAGAAGTAGAGGGGAGCAATTAGGAGCACACAGGGAGCTAATGACCCCCATCCCCCAGCTGACTAAACCCATCACTATATGGGAAAAGCCCGCAGTGTGTATGGGGAGGAGTGCTATGAGGACAATGCTTTGTCTTCACTGCTTGAAAAGGCCGATGATAGAAAGGACTTCATTCAGTTCTGGTTTTCAGAATTATGCATATTGACTAGAGTGTGAAGGAAATTTTATACTTTAGGCATTGCTGCACTTTTATCCCATAAATGCAAGAGGGGGGGGGGGATAAAAGTCTTCTATACCTCAATCTGCAACCTCACACAAGGTACAAGTCTTTTTGAGGCTGGACCCTCAATCAAATAGGATGTTCCATTCACCATCCCAGAACATTTCCTTCAGGATCTCCTTCCAAATACAACTTTTGTATCAGCGGCTCCCTACACAGAACTTTTGACTTTCTGTATCTTCTCGTATTTCTAGAAGCTCAGAGGAGACAACTAAGTCCTATTTATAAATTATTTCCCTGGACTGAGCTCTGTCTCTGATATAGAAATCTCCCTATACTGAGATAAAAGTCATCTCTGTCCCTCTCTAAGTCTGTGTTGATAGATCAATCAAGATTTTCCCTACAAGCAGCTTCAATGGCCCCACACAGCACACCTCCCTCTCCCAACACACAAATGGTTGACTGCTTCTCCTCTCCACCCAGATATAGTCACCATTCACCCCGCCCACTCATCACATGACATGACCAACACCAACCAATGAACGTACTACAAGCTCCAGCCCTTCCCACTCACTAATCACATGACCTCTCTCAGCTTTTCATACTGATCTATAGCTCCTCCCTTTCACAGATTAACCCTTTTCTGTCATTCTCTCTCAAATGATTTATACAATTTTGATTTAAGATAACTGACCCCCCCCCCCCATATACATGGCCCAGCAGTTCTCAATGAAATATGGTGAGCATCCTTGTAGTTCATTGATTCTTCCTGGAATGAAGTAATTGCCTGTATTGGAGGTATGGGGGAGACATCTACACTGACAGTCTGCAGAAGCCTGACATTGTACCAGAGATCTGATGATCACAACAAGTGCAATGCTTTACAGGCTTCTAAAATATAAAATGGTAATTTTTTTTTTTTTTTTAACCTGCAAAAAAATGTGCATTTTTTTTTTCATAAAAAGGTGAACTTACCCTTTAATGAATATTCCCTGTAGGTATCTTAGAAGGCTTTTTATGTTACTACATTACTTCTGTGCAAAATGATGCGCCAATTCAGAGCCCAAATTCATGTTGTTCTGGCTACAAAACTTCCTACGGATGTCTGTTTTTAATCTTGCACAACTTTTCTCCATCCACAAGAAACATACGGCATTCCACCATTACTCCCAGTATGATCCGGGTAATGTGTTTGTAGATTGGGACAAATACATGAAATCGGCAAATCTAGAAGTTTAGAGCCCTTTCACACAGGCTGTCTGATCAGGTCTGTCTGTTTTTCAGGCAGACCCGATCGGAGCCTTCATTCACTCCTATGGTACAGCAGTGATCTGTCCGCTGACATCTACTGCTATCCAATCTGATTGGGTCCATGAAATCCAGATGGATGGTGGTCCTATTTTCTAACCGTCTGGCAGATCAGATGAAAACAGACAGGTAGTCTGTTTAAGTCCGATCTGCCCATAAAAGGAGAGCTGGGCTCTGACCTGTCTCCGCTCACTGTGCAGAGATGGACCTATCTGTTATACGCCTGCTCAACCGGGATCAACAGATGAATCACCCTGCTGAGAAAAGCGGAGTCTGTTGGGCGGACCGCCCGTGTGAAAGAGCCCTTATGCCGCGTACACACGGTCGGACTTTACGGCAGACTATGACGGACTATCCGAATGAACTGACTTGCCTACACACAATCCACCAAAGTCCGTCAAATTCGTACGTGATGACCGGACTAAAACAAGGAAGTTGATAGCCAATAGCTGCCCTAGCGTGGCTTTTTGTCCGTCGAACTAGCATACAGACGAGCGGACTCGAGTTCGACGGATTGATTTAAAACAGGTTTCAAATCTAAGTCCGTCCAACTTTTGAGAAAACGAAGTCTGCTGGAGCCCACACACGATCAAATTGTCCGACGGGCAAAATCTGCCGTAAAGTCCGCTCGTGTGCACGCGGCATTAGAGTAACGGTGGCCATACACTAGACGAAAAATTATTCGCCAAATCTGTCATTTGGACAGTTTTTTTATCGTCTAGTTAAGGGGCACAAATCGAAAACCGGTTGTGAAGTTTTTGAGCCGAAATATCGAAGGAAAAGTTTGGAAAACTTCGACCGAATGGGCGATAAATTGAAAGGTTAATGCGTTTCTCACCTTTACCGTTTGCTTCTGTGACAAAACAAATGAAACATTTCTTAGATTATGTCAGTTAAATGATTTATCTTTCAAATTTTGGTCATCACATGATGGCAAGGTAGTTTACTCCCCTGACCATGTGTTTGTTTTTCTAAAATTAATTCAAACGATTTTTCGATAGGTGTATGGCTAGCGTTAGTTGGCTGGCCTCTTGGATTATCCTGTGTGTGGGGGAAGGGTCGTATGTCACACCTGGTATGGGTGGGGTGATCCAAATTCATTAATCAGATAGACCTTCCTCAGGTAGGTCGGCACCTCTGGTGATCCTCTACATCTCAGAAATAAAACAAGGAGAGGATTTTATAGAAAATTAGTGAAAAGGACAGAATAGTTTTCAGAACGGTAAATCCCTTCTAGGTCAGACCCGGCCGGTGTATGGGGTGTGAGATGCCCACCAGTGATCCCACAGAGATCCCCCATCTCTTTGCAGGCAGAGCATATGTGTATATACTATACACACACACTAAAATATATATATTTATTAAATATTATGCATACACACAGTATATATGCAGACATTTTCTTCCGTATATACAGGGTCTGTAAACCCCAGCAACACCCTCATAATAATAAATATTGGTTGTTTAGTGAAAGAAAATAAATCTCATTGGTCTGATCCTTGGATGTATCTCCCCCCTCCATAGTGACAATGTGCCCGGCGTGTACTATGACATCACTGATCAGACATGGAAGGTTTTTTGGATGTCTAATAAAGAGTTACCTTTCTTCTGCATGGAAATGTGGCCTCCTGTCACTCTGGCTCCTTTGAGGAGATAGAGATAGAGATAGAGATAGAGATACATTTCTTGTGTGGTTTTAGTTTGGTGGAGGGAGCTGTAGAAGTATGAGATTCCTCTGAGATTTGTGTTAGGGTTAGTGAGATAGTCCCAAGTCTTGGGGTGGATGTTGTACAGAGGAAGGGGGACAGTTTTGAGGCAGTGTTGTATACGAAGGTAGGTGAAATGTTCAGATGTGGGTATTGCATATTCGGATTGCAATTGGGCGAATGGTTTGAGGGAGTTGTCTTGCAGTAGGTGTTGTAGGGACCCTATGCCTTTATGTGTCCATGAGGTTACTGATAGTTCAGGTGTTATATCTTTCAAGGTGGCTAGAGGGATGTGTTTGTGGTTCATGGGGAGTGTGGTTCATTGAGGTGGACACTTTCCTCCAGGCTTGCGCCGATGCTTTAATAGTTGGAGATAGGGACTTTGGGATCGGTGAGCCCAGTGGGGTACTCAGTAACCAGGTTTTCAGGTCTGATCTTGTGATTGAGGAGCATTCAATTTGCCCCCATAGCGTAGTTGGAGATGGTTGGAACCAGCAGGGTAATTGAGCCAAAATGGCTGCTAGATGGTAATCTTCAAAATCTATAGAACTCGTACCACCCACTTGCTTGTGTTTAACCAGTTGTTGATGTGCACACCTGGGACGTTTACCATTCCACAGGAGTTTGTTGTACATTGTGCGTAGGGATCTAAAAAAACGTGGCGGGTAGTGGAATTGGTAGGGTTCTGAAATAATAAAGTATTTGGGGGAGGCATATCATTTTAAAGGCCGCAAGCCTTCCTGTCCAAGAAAGTTCGTGTTTTTCTATTTGTTGTGTTGTTTGTTGTATAGTCTGGAGTAGTGGAGGGAAATTACTTGAATAGAGGCTTTTAGTGTTTCTTGGGAGTTTAATGCCCAGGTAAGAAATGTCAGTGTCAGCCCATGCAAAAGGATATTGCAGTTGTAAAAGGTTTTTTATGGTGGCGTTTATATTTATGTCTAGGATGAAGGATTTGGATGTGTTCACCTTGTAGTAGGAGATTGAACTAAACCATTGGAGCATACGTTGTACTTCAGCCAGGGAAACGGTCGGATTGGATAGGATAAGAATGATGTCATCCGCAAATAAGCTGATCTTATGGTGTGTGGTTCCAATGTGTAAGCCAGAGATGTTGGGATGAGAACGGATACTTTCTGCTAGGGGCTCCATGAGCATATTAAATATGAGGGGAGATAGAGGGCAACCTTAGCGGGTGCCATTGGTTATAGGAAATGGGCAGGAAAGCATGCCCTCTGTGTAAACTTGAGCTTCGGGGTTGGAGTATAGTGCCATGATGGCTCCAAGAATCTGACCCTGGAATCCAAACTTTTGGAGGACCTTTTCAAGATAGGTCCAGTGCACCCTATCGAACGCCTTCTCTGCATCTAAGGATAGGAGCAGAGAAGGCGTTCCGGTGGATTCAGCGTGGTGGATTAGGTTTATCATCCTTCTGGTGGCATCAGAGGATTGTCTGCCTTTTGTGAACCCCGTCTGGTCATGGTGTATAAGAGTGGGCATAATTTTGATCAATCTTGTTGCTATGGTTTTAGCGTAAATTTTAAGGTCGAGATTAAGTAGAGAGATTGGGCGGAAATTTTGAGGTATATTCGACTGTTTCCCTGGTTTCGGTAATGTTATCACTAAAGCATTCAAGTATTCTTTAGAGAAAGCAGAAGAGGAGGCAACGTGGTTATATAATTCAGTTAGGTATGGGGTCAAATGGGGTGAAAATTGCTTGTAGTATTCCCCAGTGAGACCGTCAGGGCCCGGGGCTTTGCCGCTAGGTAGTGAGGCAATAGTTGTTTTTATTTCTTTTTCTGTGAAGGGGGCATTTAAGGCGTTCAGTTGGTCTGTTGTCAGTGTGGGTAGTTTGACTTTCCTGAGAAATTGGTCAATATCCTCTGGAGTAGGTTGGGGTGTGAGAGGGTCTTGTTTTAGATTATATAAGTCTCCATAATAGGCACTGAAGGCATTGGCTATGTCTTGGGGGTTGCTCAGTGGGGCTTTGGTGTGAGGTAGGATAAGTTGAGAGATTTTGGCTTTGGTGGGCCTACCTTTTAGTCTTTGTGCTAGTTTCTTCCCCGCTTTGTTAGAGGTAGAATACGATGTCACCTTAAATTTTTTCTGGAGGAATTTGTAAGAGTGAAGGAGTAGTGTTCTAAGTTCCTGTCTAAGGGACAATAGGTGATTTGTCTGGTGGTCTCGGGGGTCAGATTTGTGTTTCAATTCTAGGGCTGCTATTTGAGTTGTTAGGTCGTCTATACGTTGCGTCCTCTTTTTCTTATGGTGGGAACTTAATTTAATTAACATTCCTCTCATGTACGCTTTGTGCGCACTCCACACCATGGCCGGGTACCGAGCCTTTGTTTAGTGAAAAGAAATCGGTTATTTGTTCTGCAATAGTTGGCGCATATTGGTTGTGTTGAATGATATGGTTGCTTACTCGCCAAATAAATGTATTTTTTTATAAGTTAGAATCTTGGATCGTGATAGACATTGGGGCATGGTCCGACCATGTCGTGGTGTGGATTGTGGAGGTAGCTATATTTTGTAGAATAAACTTGTCAGTTAAGAACAGGTCTATTCTTGAATATGAGCGGTGCCTGGAGGAAAAAAAAGTATAGTCTCGTTCGGAGCCATGATAACAGCACCAAACGTCGTAGAGGTCTTGGGAGGAGATAAATCTTTTCAGAGGTGAGTCTCTTCTAGTTCCTGACGATGTAGAGTCGATGGATAATTCAGGGACGAGATTAAAGTCTCCACGGAGTATTAGGTGACCTTTTTGGATGTGTTTGGCTTTCCGTAGGACTCTGTGAAGGAATTTCGTTTGGCAAGAATTTGGGGCATAGACGTTGATTATGGTGTAGGTCACTTTGTTGACTTTGCAGGTAAGTATGATAAAACGACCTTCGGGGTCCTTTTCGATATCTAGAAGTTGGAAGTCTAGTGAGTCTCTGATTGCAATCATGACCCCTCTGGTTTTAGTTGAATGGGTGGCGTGGAACATATGGGGAAAGCGGAAGTTCTTGCATAGGGATGTATCATTGGCAAGCAGGTGTGTTTCCTGGACGCAAAGGATGTCACTGTGAAGATCTGTAGCGGATCTCCATAGTGAGGGTCTCTTGGCAGGATGATTGAGGCCGTTGGCATTTAATGACAGTATAGTGAATGGCATTTTGCGTCTGTGGGGATGTTGGGTGTTGAGTGCAACACTTACGGTTCGTTGCTGGCGGGTGAGTCTGGTGGTTGATGGGGGTCAGCTACGTTGATCTGGAAGTGGAAGTCCGAGTGCAGATGTGTTGAGGTCCCGGTAGTGGGATGCTGTTACTTCTGGCTGCTGATGAGTCTTGGAGTTAGAGCGCAGTGGTGTGCCGGTGGCAATCCAAGGGTCTGAAATAGAAGTGGACTAGAGTGCTGCGGATAGAGCAATATGTCAGTAACCAATAGAGAAATGCATTAACAGATCACTGGTATATAGTGTGGAAACTAGTGGAAAAAGAACTTGGATTTTGATTCGCTGTTGATGGATATGATATTGCTGTATATTTCAGCTAAAGCGAAGATTAGAGGGGGTGTTTGACACCGTTGAATCCTCTACGTGGGGGTAAACAGGGTCAGTATCACCGGAGGTAGAGAGTTAAGGTAACAGGCTGTCAGAGCTCAGGGGAACTGTGGTTGTCGACCATTGTAGCGGAGATGCGAGCATCCTCAGGTGAGATGGTGAGTGTTGTCTACGAGGTGGTATGGCACCGTTGGTTTGTGGGGCAGAGACAGCCATGTCAGGGATTATGCTCCAGGAGTGGAGGAGCTTTAGGCCTTTGTCCAGGTCAACTATTGCGTGTGTCTGACCATTGCGGACAACAAGGATGGTGGCTGGGTGGCGCCATTTGTATGGTACCTTATGGTTCTGCAGACCTTTGGTTATCGGGTTCAGTTGACGTCGCAGTTGGAGGGTGTACTTGGACAGGTCAGGTTAAAGTTGAATCCCAGTATAGGGGCCAGGTAGTGGAGATTTAGCTCTAAGGCCCATAAGGAGCTTTTCTTTGGTTTGATAGAAGTGAACCCTCATCAGTACATCTCTAGGGACTGAGGCTGCCAGGTGGGACGGTTTGGCGATTCTGTGTATTCTGTCAATGATGGCGTCTCGTGGGGAGGCTTCAGGTATCACTAGGTGTATCAATTCTTTCGCGTAATGCGGTAAATCCACGGGGAGTATGGACTCTGGGACTCCCCTCAGTTTAATGTTGTTCCTGCGTGACCTGTCTTCTAAATCTGCCATTTTGGCAAGCATCCATGCCTGTTCTTCCTTAACAGAGTCATAAGAATCAATCACTTCATTTACTGTGGAAGTGCAGGCCTGTATTCCCCTCTCAGCATTAGTCATTCTGTCATCTAGCTTGTGAATGTCAGAGGTGACTCTGTGAAACATGGATGAAAGATCATTCATGAGGGAGGACTGCAGGGATAGAAGCATGTCCTTCAGAGTTGTGTCCATGACTTGCTGCCCTGATGTGGGGAAGGAGGCCATGGAGGAGTGCAGGGCCTGGTCTATGGAGAAGGGGATGGGAGCCTGGGCCTCAGTTAGCTGGCGCTGTGTGTGCAGCGGCAGTGTATCTAGCCTCATCCGAGCTTTTGCCGGGCTGCTGGGGAGAGGGTCACACTCTGGGGCTTGGTGCTTGTCAGGATTCGTACCTGTGGAGTGCTGTGTGTCCTGGATGTCATCTGGGAGGTCCGTGTACGATTCAGGCGGCGCGGCCTGGTCGGCGCCATCTTGGGAATCCCAGCCCGCCGGCTTGTAAGCGAATTCCATCAGTTTTTGGGGCTTGTGCTCTGTAAATCTTTTCCTGGATGGCTGCATCTTTGTCTCTTGAATGCCTGGAGCGAGGATGGGTGCGGATGGAGTCGTGGTGTGGGCCGATTGCGCTGGATTGTGTCCCCTGGCTGCTGAGCTATGCAATTAAGCATCCATCTTCTGCTCCGTTTGGCCACGCCCCCCTTCTCTGACAATTTTCACTACACATGAGTGTATCACCCCTCTGTTCCCCTTACCTAAAAATTCATAGATCCAAGCTATGAAAGCATGGTACGCAGTTTCTCAATCTCCCGTTTAACCACTTCCCGCCCGCCATATAGCGGATTGACGTCCGGGAAGTGGTTCTGTTATCCTGACTGGGCATCATATGATGTCCAGCAGGATAACATGCCGCCGGGCGCGCATCGCGGCGACCGGTGGAGCGGTGTGTCAGCCTGACACACCGCTACACCGATCTTGGTAAAGAGCCTCCAGCGGAGGCTCTTTACCACGTGATCAGCCGTGTCCAATCACGGCTGATCACGCTGTCAATGGGAAAAGCCGTTGATCGGCTCTTCCTCACTCGCGTCTGACAGACGGCGGCTCTCCTGGCAGGGGGGGTCTGCGCTGATTGTTTATCAGCGCAGCCCCCCCCTCAGATCACCACACTGGACCACCAGGGATCACCACTAGGACCACCAGGGAAGGGGCAACATGTGGATAGCAAGGTATGTACCCCATGGCCATCCACATGTGCTCAATGTGCCCAATCTGTGCCAATCAGTGCCCACAAATGGGCCCTGATTGGCACCATTATGTCCAAGATCTGCCCAGCAATGCCCCCAATGTTTTATCAGTGCCACCTGTCAGCGCCCATCAGTGCCACCCATATGTACCAATCAATGCCACCTACGAGTGCCCATCAGTGCCACCTCATCGGTGCCCATCAGTGCCGCCGTGTCAGTGTAGCCATATCAGTGCCCATCATTGAAGGAGAAAACGTACTTATTTACAAAAAATTTTAACAGAAACAAAGAAAAACTTTTTTTTTTTTTTTTTTCGATAATTTTCGGTCTTTTTTTATTTGTTGCGCAAAAAATAAAAACCGCAGAGGTGATCAAATACCACCAAAAGAAAGCTCTATTTGTGGGAACAAAATGATAAAAAACGTGTTTGGGTACAGTGATGTATGACTGCGCAATTGTCATTCAAATTGCGACAGCGCTGAAAATTGGCCTGGGCGGGAAGATGTCTAAGTGCCTGGTACTGAAGTGGTTAAAAAATAAATATGTATTAAAATACTAACACCATACATATCGAAAATTATTACAATCACAAGGATGATTTTTTTTTTCTTCTATAACATTAAATAAAGTTAATTATATTGCTGGTTATTGTCTGCATCTACAACAGGTAGGCTCTCGAGATGCATCATTGTAAACATCAGTCTAACATGTTGCTCAGTCAAAATTTGAGAACACACAGATTCTACTTGGGTTGGCATTTTTATACAGCACTGACAGATACACCAGTTTTTTTTTGCCTATTATACCATCAGGTGTATCTTGTGATTGGGAGTCCGAAGAACCAATACTTGAAAAGGCCATGGTCGGATTCCTTGGAAAGGCACGATCTGTTTCAGGAGCAGGATACCTCGCCAAAAGTTGCTTTATTATAATATTTCTCTAAATATAAAAACAACCAAAATGTAAAACAAACATTTTGGTATATATAAATTAATTTATATCAAAAAAACTAATATATAATAAAAATAATTTAATAGTTTACCAAAATAAAAAAAAAATAATAATATCTAAAAAAAAAAAAAATGATGATATAAGATTATATATATATATATATATATATATATATATATATATATATATATATATATATATATATATATACACACACACACATACATACATACATACACAAAAACACATAATAGAGTAGATGAATATAAATGTATATAAATATTTTGGATTGCAGACATTACATGTGGATATTTAGAAAAAAAAAAAAACATTACTCTTTCTTCTGGAGTCATTGAATTTTAAATTTTCGGGCACCGATCCTGTGGGTACTGAAGTTTGGTCCTAAAAATAGATATAAAATAAAAATTGAAATAAATCAATTTATGTAATATATAGATAATTTAAACAACATTTTTATAATTTACTTACCATTTTAAATTAAATATCAAAATCTTCAGTTAATATTTTTCAATATATTTTCTGAAAATATATAAAATGATATAATTAAATGCATGTTCTAGATGGACAATAAAGCATATAAAATGTTGTTTTATGAAAATAAGCAGACCAAGGACATGGATTAGTGGATATTTCCTGTGGTCTGATGAGACGAAGAGAAACTTTATTTATATGTTATCAAGCTTGTCCAGCAGTAATCAGGTGAGGTGTACAAAGAACAGTTTGTCTAGATTACTATCAAGTAGGGGTGCAACGGATCAAAAAACTCACGGATCGGATCATTTTCGGATCAGCAAAAAAAAACAACACACACAAATCTTGTTACACCCACCAGAGTTTTAGATTTAAAAGCTATTTTCAACACAAAACCGAGCTTATATGCATAAATACAGTATTTGTAGATCGGACAGACTGTTTAGATGTTAGATTTTAAAAGCAACAGCAAACCTGCTGACCTTACATGGTTGCTAATGTGACAGAACACCTCTGATTTTCACATTCACACACACACGTTTTTATTTAATTTTTAGGAGTTAATAAAAATTATGCTTCAAAGTCTGCACGATTTTCATTACCTTTCGTGTGAAGCTCTCTCTTCATTCTAAGAGAGCTTTGCATCACAACGGGGGCGGGACCTTCCTAAGACGCCACCCATTGTGATGGCAACAAAGATGTTTACGCCGCTCGGGAATGCGCGGGAACCAGCAAGGAATGCTGGTACATCTACTGTACTGGAACCAGGAAGTGATTGCTTGTGGGCTTCAAATGCCCACAAGCAAGATGAAAACTGCAGTAAATTATTTATATAAGTTACAATTTTAAAGAAAAACGGAAATGGGTGGAGGAAAAGAACACAAAAAGTGAGTGTGACATTAGAACGATGGGAATTTTTAAATGTAAAAAAAAAAAATAATCGGGAGTGCACATCCACTTTAAATGAAGAAGATCACAATCTATGGGCTGCTTTAGTCTAGTTCCTTTCATTTGGCATCATCATTTTCATGAGAAAGATATGATTTTGGATGGTAACTCCAGTTCTCTGTGATGTGACGACTATTCAATACCAATTAAAATCTCTCCCTGGTATTCAAAGTCAAAGTTACATAGTTTGTAAGATCGAAAAAAAGGCAGATCAATCCAGTTCATCTAATGTGTGTGTGTATTTTCTCTAACAATTCCCATAGCCCTGTATATTCTGCTTCTTGAGGAAGACATCTAATAGTTTTTGAAGTGGTTGACGCTCTCAGCTAGTACCACTTCCTGGGGGATGGAGATCCACATTTTTACTGCTCCAACGGTAACATATCCTTTCCTCAATCTAAAGTTAAACCTCCTTTCTTCTAACCTCAAGTCCTGGCCAGGTGTCCTCTTCAAGGACCTTAGAATAAACATTGTATTAGAGTTACTGGAATCATCTTTGATAAATGTGTACATTGTAATCTTATCTCCCCTAAGTGCCTCTTCTCCATAGACAATAACTACAATCTATGTCATTGATCCCCATATCTGAACTCCTTTACTTACCTTATTAATTATGTTGCCCTTCGAAGGGATCAAAACTGAACTGCATATTACAGATGAGGGTGAACCAGTGTTTTGTAAAGGGATAGAACTATTGATTTACTGTATCATTGGAATGTATGTGCTTTTTACTGCATGAGAGTAGTCTGCTGGCTTTGTTAGCAATAGCGGTCAGGAACTGGATGATCTGCTGGTGGCACTGTGGTTTCCCAAGCCGAGGGTTGTAATTCCAGTGTCCACCAGCGGGTTTCTCCCAGCATTTTAAAGGGATGCAATTGTGAAATATTTATGGTACTTTGTTGTTCTATTTACATTATAGATATGTGGTACTTTGTTTTTGCTACTCTGGCATAGCTTGGAAACCTCAGTCTGGTACCTTGGATCTGTGTGCCTTAATTGGGTATATTTCATTGTGTGTATTTTGTTCCCTGTGCATGGCGCTTGTCGCCTTCGTCCCTCTCCCCCCCCCCCCCCCCGATGTTGAATCCTGAGTATATATTCCACTGGCTCCACCCTGGATGGGTTCTTAGGGAAAATTGGATGGCTCATCCATGCAACTATATATTGTATTAATTGTGGTTAATATTATTGTGATTACATTTTTGTTTTGTTTGTATTAGTAGTCTGTACATAAACGATAACTCTTGATGAAGTGGACGTAATCCAAGAGACGTGTTGAGCCCTAAAGTGAAAGAAGTTTGGAGCAAGAGAGGAAATTTATCTCAGCTATATTTAAATTCAATTATAAAAATGAGTAGACCACAGTTATGTGCCCAAAACAAATTTTAATTTTGTATTTTACCATTTTTAGTAGTAATTTCTGTATTGTAATGTTTTGTAAAATTAAAGTAAGCAAGACTTAGATAAGGATTCATAACCCAAATGTGGAGGAAATGTAGGAAATAACCAACCCCTTGATGGTAGCCTAACAAATGACATGAAAGAAAAATCACACACTTGAAGATAACAGATTGTGGGTGGCTACAATTAATAAAGGAAAGCACACAAGGATGCAGATATAGAACCCCAAATCCTTTTGGCCCAGAATGCTTTCAAACATTTTTAGACCAGTGGGAGCATCTGGAAGACTCCAAGAAATTCGGCATACCATTGGAAATGGTTACCTTGAAAAGATTAGGAGGAAGCCCACAGGTCTATTTCCATCTTCAGGACAAATACAAGATTATTGATGGATAATTCAGATCTGACCTGACTTGGGAAGAGATTTTGTAAATCAGAAAAGGACATTGATTTTGTATTATTTTCTGAACTGGGATGATGAATTGAAGAGTTCACTTTTTTTAATTACCTGTCTAGCATTTGAAAATGAAATAGAAGGGGAAAGTACATTGAGGCAACATTTTTTTCCCCTTGCTTTTCTTTAAATCCTGCATCTCCCTTAATCCTGCTTTCTAGGTGTTGTGGGTTTTTTGTGTACAAAAACAAAAAACGTGTTTCTATTTCTAAATGGTTAACAACTTAAATGTATTTTAAGCTCCCCTCCATTTTATTGTCAACTTTTCAATAGAAAACAACAGTATTTTAAAGAAACATGTAAACTGTCCATTATATAGAAAGTAAAACACAAGCAAAAAAAAAAAAAAAAAATAGCACAACACGGACTAATATATATATATATTTTCTATTTGTTATGGGACTTTAAGGTCTCATATAGACGTACATTGGAATGCTCTTCATGGGCATTTGGCATGTGGTCAGGTGGCATATCTCCATAAATCATGCTGCAGACTAATATTGTAGTATGTATTTTATTATGTGGGTTTTTTTATTTTTAAATGAAGGAGATCATACATAGGTGTTATTTTAATGAGAGCCAAAACATTGTTTTCTTTTATCCAGATCAAAATGGCTTCTGCTGCTCATGAGGTGAAGATCCTCCTGAATGGACTTTTCTCCTCATCATCACAACGTCTGCAGCAAATAGACTTAGAGAACAAATTCCACTTCATAAAAGAACTTGGAGTTGGAGCGTACGGGTCAGTGCTGCTGGTGAAGGTCAAAGAATCAAGTAAGTGTGACCAATTATTACGTGTTGTGGATGTTTTCATTTGATTACATGTTTAAAATATTCTCACACAAGTTGTGCCTAATCTTTATTGAACTTTCCCTATTTACAGATCAGAGGATGGCACTGAAGATCATGCAAAAAAGAAAAACAAGTGAAAAAAAATTCTGATGGAGTTTAGTGTGTCCTCCTACCTATCATCTCATCCCAACATCATCAGGTGTTTTGGCATGGTCTTCCAGACCCAAGACCACATCATTTTTGCCAAGGAGGTTGCACCACTTGGTGACCTGTTCTTTCTCATTACACCCCATGTAAGTCTGATTTTGTTTTATTAAAGATGTAGCAATTTCTAGACATTCTATTAGAAGAATAACCTTTTTTTTTTTTTTATATTGCAGGTTGGACTTCCAGAAGTCAAAGTTAAGAGGTGTGCAATGCAGTGCTCTGGAATTTATTTCAGAGATAGGACTGGTGCATATGGATGTAAATCTGAAAATGTTTTGGTATTTGACCAGGAGTGTCATTGCTTGAAAATTACTGACTTTCGTCTTGCTCGTGCCAAAAGGAACAGTGATTAGATTCCAGGTTGGCAGTACCTCCTACATGGCCCCTGAAGTGTGTGAGCTCACTGGTGAGAAAGAACTGGCTTTAGACTCCACACTGGATGTATGGGGTTTTGGAGTACTCCTCTACTTCCTGATCACAGGAGAATTTCCCTGGAAGGTGGCCATGTCAAAAGACAAAGCATTCAGAAGATTTATTACCTGGCAAAGCAATACTCATTGTAATGACCCCCCAGAATCATGGAACAAACTGTCCAAATGTCTGTGGAGAATGTTTAGATATCTCTTAGCTGCGGACTACAGTGAGGAGCAAATCAACTAAAATCTTACTTTACGTGGGGGGATGCTGGAAAAGGGGTTCAACCTTAACTGGTCAGAATCAGATAACTGGCATCACTTCCACCTCATACGCAAGAGATAATGTCTTGCCATTTCGTTGCACAGAGTTCTGCATCTCAGTTTGAGGAGTTACAAGGTCAATGTCAGGATAATACCTTATGCCCACTAATACTGATGGATGACCAGATATCAATGTTTGTTGGGGCAGAAGTGGAAATCACTTGACCAAACATCATCTGTGTCCTGTGTCATCATCCAACAGGTAAATATCTGTCTTTAAAAGTCTATATGTATTAATTCTGGATCTGTTAAATCATTTTCATGGAATTGAGCAAGCAAACATTACTTAAATAGTGTTTTTAGGTTGTCTTTATTGTATAATGGTAATTGCAGGTCCATATTACTGAGAAGAAACACATTTTATGAAGAAAAATACTTTAATTAGTTTAACTGAAAGCTTAAATTGTCTTTCTAATGCTGCGTACACACGGTCGGACTTTCTGGCATACTTGGTCCGGCAGACCAGAGTCCGCCGCACAATCCGACCGTGTGTAGGCTCCGGCGGACTTTTGGGAAAAAAACCTAGATTTAAAGCATGCTTTAAATCTTAGTCCGCCGGACTCAGTTCCTGACGGAAAGCACGTTTGTCTGCATGCGTCTGTATGCTGGTCCGACGGACCAGATACGACGCAAGGGCAGAGTACTGCATCTCGCGCTCGCTGCAATAGGAAAAACAAATTTTCCTATTGCGGCGAGTGCGGGGCATCCCAGGCCCTTAGGTCTGGTATTGATCTTAATGGGAACCACCTACGCCGAAAAATTGGCGTGGGTTCCCCCCCAAAATCCATACCAGACCCCGATCCAAGCACGCAGCCCTGCCGGTCAGGAAAGGGGGTGGGGACGAGCGAGCGCCCCCCCCCCCCTGAACCGTACCAGGCCGCATGCCCTCAACATGGGGGGTGGGTGCCCTGTGGGGCCCCCCCCACCCCAAAGCACCTTGTCCCCATGTTGATGAGGACAAGGGCCTCTTCCCAACAACCCTGGCCGTTGGTTGTCGGGGACTGCGGGTGGGGGGCTTTTCGGAATCTGGGAGCCCCCTATAATAAGAGGGCCCCCAGATCCCGGCCCCCCCACCCTATGTGTACATGGTACCCCTACCCATTCACCTAGGGAAAAAGTGTCAATAATAAAACACACTACACAAGTAATTTATTAGACAGCTCCGGGGGGTCTTCTTCCGGCTTCGGGGGTCCCTCTTCTCCCGGTGTTCCAGTTCTTCGGCCGGCTCCTCCGCTGTCTTCATGCCGCTCTCTTGCCAGCGGAGGTCCGGACTTCTGGCTTCTTGTCTTCTTGTCAAAATGAACGGACTTGTCAGTGTGTGGGCAAGTCCGTTCATTCTGAAAGTCCGCCGTACAAGTATATACCAATCTGTACATAAAAAAAAAAAAGAGTGAACAGCGTTTAATTATTTGCTATGAAAGATTGCCTCTCAATAAAAACAGAAGTACATTTTACATAACGATCTCACTAAGCAGTCCCTTCAATTCATTTTGTTTGTTTTTTTTAATCTAGAACAGGATGGAAGTTTTTTGGTTAATCTAAGTCTCCATTTTTTTGTTTGTTGTCTTAATAACCAGAATTTTTTACTAGGGCTATTTTCTAATTTTCTAATTTACACAAAGCACCTACATAGCCAGTGTATGTAACCTTATAAATGTTTAACATGTTACATATGCATATATTATTTACTGCAGGATATTCAGTCATCCTATAAAGGGAACATACACATATGGACTCTGTGATTATTGGGAATGGGTACTAAAGGGTCTCTTATTCAGACTATCTAATGGGACATTACATGAGGCCAGACATTTTGTGGATTGCCAGACAAAGGGAGTGATTTACATCATGCCAGGGGCGTTGCTAAGTCTGCAAAAGATCTGGGGCTAGAGCCCATAGCAGCGGTCACCAAACTTTTTGCATGCCCGCGGGGGGGGGGGGGAACCAGTGGTAAGCAATTTTTCACGGGCGATGGCTGGTGTTGGTGGTTCAATCATCATGGCATAATGGTTGATATGGTGTCAGGGTGATTGAGGTGCATTATTTATATTGTTACATTCTAATATATAATGAAGTGTTCAACACGCCATACTGCAGAATCAGTGGGAGCCCTGGGCATGTCACTTGCCACATCTCCTGCCACCAGATGCAGCATGTCACTTGCCACCGTCGCCTGTCACCAGATGCAGCGTGTTACTTGCCACCGTCGCCTGTCACCAGATGCAGCGTGTTACTTGCCACCGTCACCTGCCAATAGATGTGGATTGTTACTTGCCACGTCTCCTGCCACCATTTGCAGATTATCACTGGCCACCAGATGTGGGTTGTCACTTGCCATGCCAGCCAGTGCCACCAAATGTGCATTGACGCTGCATAGGTGGCAGGCTGACAGCACTGGTCCATTTAGTGAGACAAGGAGAGCGGTGATGCGGGGCAGGCAGTGAGAGATGATGTAGCAAGGGGGTCTGGCTGCAAAGTGGAGCTCCACGATGACAGGAAGCACGTGACCTCCACTCCACCATGCTGTGAGGGCGGAAGAGCGCTGATTTGTGGCGGACAGTGCGAGATTATATGTCATCTCTCTGCTGCTCGCTGTACCTCGCTCCCAAATTGAAGAGGCCTGGCTGTGAAGAGTGCTGATGTAGAGATGTCATCTCTGCTGATCCGCCCACTCGCTTCTTTCCTCTCCTCTGCCTCTCTCATGTATTCAGCCCACCTGCCACAGCAGCCTCAACCCGCTGGTTAGGCAGGGACCCTGCGGTAAGAGACTCGGGGCTATGGGCCCCAGATTCGGGGCTATAGCCCCAATAGCCACCCCCTAGCAACGCCCCTGCATCATGCCATTAAACAACGTCTGTAGATTACAGTTATGAGTGGCTTGTGGGGTACCGTTCTCGAAAGATTTGAGTTTTTTGCTAACTTAACCAAAAGCATTGACATTAATGTTGGAATTGTATTGGAGCTTTACGAGTGCGTCACAGATCTATTTTGTTATTGACACGAGAGAAATGTTCACAACTTATGAAGCTACAGCAATTGAAAAATCAGCTGTCAATGACTATGAGATCAAGAGGAAAGGAAATCAAGGAAAAGTTCTGAGTAGGGATATTAAAATCAGGCTCATGATCAGTGTCATAATGGACTACATGATTGTCATTATAGGCATATGTTTGATTGTGACCTACATTGCGGGAATAATTTTGAACCACTGGACGGTTGTCAGGATATCCTGATTTAAAGTCTGAAGTGGGGCCACTCCCTCAAAGAGGGCAGGCCCTGTGTCAGACCCCGTCCCTGAGTACGGGAGGGCCTGGGTTGGTATTATATTGCTGGCCATGTCCATATGGGTGAGAAAAGGGGGTGGCATTCTAATAGTTACCACTATTTCTTCCTGAATTTCCATAATGAGGGTAAAAAGGACGCTTACCGGCACAGTTATGGGTGGGGCATTAGGCACTCTTGCGGGTATACGAACCTGGCCCGGATTCGGAAGAATATGATTAGTCTGTCCCGTTAGGGGCCTCCCTACTGGTTGGTTCACGGTTTGTGGAGTAGTGTCCATGGCAGGATAAGCAACGACAGTTTGTTCTGCTAGAAGCTTTTTCTGCCATTCGAACACTGTTTGAGATTGATAATCTCCAATATCTCAATTGAATTTTCTCCTTTCTGGGGACACAACTCCCATTTCAGACTACAGGGCACCATGAGGTTTTTAATATAAGTCTCAAGGAAAGCTATATCCTACTGAGTATGGGTTTCAGAGATGGTAAGATTCATTAACCTCAAAGCACACCCCCCAGGTCACCATCACCTTCCTTTATGGCGTCGAACACACCTTCAGTGTTGACTACTCTGGTAGCCCTGAATTCAAAAATATCCATAATGTGAAGTGATAAAATATTTAAAATGGAGTGAAACACGTGAAGTGTCAAAAAATAGCTGCAATAAGTATAACAAATATGGCAAAAAAAGAACTGTGCTATTAAATAAAAGTGCTGAAGCTGCAACTCAAAGTGATATACAACACCAATAAAACAAAAGGATCTGCGCTAGGAGGTATTTAAATAGGAGGGAGGAGGATGTCATCTATGCCCAGCCAAGACCCCAAGTGGTCTTGTGGGCACGATATATAGATGACATCCTCCTCCTATGGATTGGTCAGTGTAGAAAGTGACAGGTTTGCTTGTTGAATGGGCGTAGAACGAGGAGGACGACTACCAGTTTCAGTTCTAGCTGTACTTCCAAAAATGTTACTATAGAACCATTCATCACCTGTTCCACGGTGGGAGCGGTGTATATGCTCCAATGCCCGTGCGGACTCCAGTACATGGGCAGGACCAAACGACCCCTACAAGTACGTTTGAATGAACATATCAACAATATTCGTAGGGGTTTTACTAAATATTGTGTCTAAACATTGCTGGGGGAGCACATTGCAATGGCTTCTATCCTTAAGGCTTCTATCTCTAAGTGATTCTTTCTACAAGTGATATGCACTTCAATCTCTGCTTCAAGTTCTGCCTCACCTGATCATTCCTTCTCTGTCTCTTTACAGGTATGTGTCAGCTCAACCACATCTTCCACCGTTAAATGAAATTGAGATTTGCCTGCTGTCTCTGTGTGTGTGTCTTTGGTATGTGTCAGCTCAACCACATCTTCCACCGTTAAATGAAATTGGGAGTTGCCTGATGTCTCTGTGTGTGTCTTTGGTATGTGGCCTTCTCTATCTGTTGCCCTGTGTGCATAACCATGACGTTTTTTGTTGCTCTGGACTGTCTTACCTAAGTTTTATGTGTTGATCTTATCTTGGCCTCTTGCTATTCTGACTTTAGAAAAAAAAAGTCCACTTTGATTGTAAGGCTTTCTTATAGTCACTCATGATTAATTAATGAACTTCAACCCCACCCTTATAAAAGTATAAATTTGAGCATCCTTAAGGGGGGAGTACATTGCTGGGGGAGTACATTGCTGGGGGAGCACATTGCAATGGCTTCTATCTCTAAGTGATTCTTTCTACAAGTGATATGCACTTCAATCTCTGCTTCGTGCAATCGCTGAAGTGCAAACAAATACAGCAATCTGCACTGGAAAGCACCTAACAGACTGCAGGTGACCCTGCCTCTCTAATAAGCTCTCCTTCCGCTCTGTAACATGCACTCTCTACCACTGCTTCTGACACTCTTGTCCTCTCTCCTCAAACTCTTACCTCCACCCCCCTGCTTATACA
Source organism: Aquarana catesbeiana (assembly GCF_042186555.1). NCBI lineage: Eukaryota > Metazoa > Chordata > Amphibia > Anura > Ranidae > Aquarana > Aquarana catesbeiana. The sequence continues at coordinate 955,480,054 of NC_133324.1, forward strand.
TATCACTCTGCCTTCTGTCCTCACCCTACTACTGCTCCTACCAACTCTTGCTCATTCTACATCCTTATACTGATAAAACTTCCAGTACTCTGAGACATGCCCCTTCACATAAATCACATTCCCACATTACCTCCCTCGCCCTCCTGCTTCTCCTAATCTCTGGTGACATATCCCCAAACCCTGGGCCACCATCATCTGTCTTTGCCCAACGCTCCCATCCCCCTATACCCTCTGGCAGGAGCCGAAACCCACAGAACTTGGTCTCTATTCCTCGTTCCAAAACCAGCCCCCCTTTTCCTGTGCCCTGTGGAATGCACGTTCTGTCTGCAACAAACTCACTGCCCTTCACGACCTCTTTATCACAAATTCCTTTAACCTACTTGCCATTACTGAAACCTGGCTTCATGAATCAGATACTATTTCTCCTGCTTCCCTCTCCCATGGGGGCCTTCTCTGGACCCACTCCCCCAGGCCAAGTGGATGGAAGGGAGGTGGAGTGGGACTCCTTCTAGCCCCATGCAGCACCTATCAGGTACTTCACCCACCTCCCCCCCTCTCTGACACTCTCCTCTTTTGAGGCACACTGCATTCGTCTATGCTCTCCCATTTCTCTAAGAATTGCTGTCATCTACCGGCCCCCTGGACCAGTATCAGCCTTTCTTGATGACTTCTCTGCCTGGCTACCCTACTTTCTCTCTTCTGAAATCCCCACAATTATTCTTGGGGACTTCAACATCCCTGTTAACACTACTATTACTTCTAAACTTCTCAGTCTAACCTCATCGCTTGACCTGAAGCAATGGATACAGGCTCCTACCCACTCCAACGGCAACACCCTTGACCTTGTCTTTTCCTATCTGTGCAACCTTTTCAACAATCCACTCCCACTCTCTGATCACCACCTTATTAGTTTTGCTCTCTCCCTGTCTTCCACCTCTTCTCCCTCCAACCGCCTAACAATTACAAGTAGAAACCTTCGCCACCTCAACCCTTCTCTTCTCTACTCTGCTACTGATCACCTCTAATGACAAAATCTCACCTCTGTCCTGCCCCAACCTAGCTACTTTCATCTACAACAGCTCATTGTCTTCCTCCCTAGACAAGCTTGCCCCCCTCACTACACGCAGAATTAGGCCCCGACTGTTACAACCCTGGCAAACAGATGACACTAGAAGTCTCAGAAAATGTAGCCGCGCTCTTGAGCGCCTGTGGCATAAGACTAATGCCGCGTACACACGGTCGGACTTTTCGTCTACAAAAGTCCGACAGCCTGTCCGACATACTTCCGACGTACCTTCGGCGGACTTGCGGCAGACTTTCTTACGAACGGACTTGCACACACACGACCACACAAAAGTACGACAGCCTAGTACGCGGTGACGTACACCAAGTCCGACGAGACTATAAAACGGAAGTTCAATAGCCCGTACGACACCCTTTGGGCTCCTTCTGCTAATCTCGTGTTTATCTCGTGTTAGTAGAAGTTTGGTGAGAGACGATTCGCGCTTGTGAGACTCGTATTTTTCAGTTCGTTTTAACTGTTGTTCAGTCTGTGCTTGTGAGGTTTGTATCTGCTTTTCAGTGCGTTTGGTCAGTTGGCATTGAGAAATCTTTGTTTTATTGGCCGCTCGTTCCTGATTTTCAGGTCGTTCTTCACAGGCCTTGCTGTTCTTCAGTGCGTTCTGTTAAGTGCGTTCTGACCAGCCGACCGTTTTGAAGCCATGTTACCTGTACGTACTCGTCGTAGAGCTCGTGCATTGTATGTGCTTGGTGCTGTAGTTTATTCTTCAGCCCAAGACCAGTCCATGAACAGGGCGAGGAGGAGTTCATGGACCAAGAATTGGTTGCTTCAGCGTGACCAGTTCCGTCACATGCCTTTGCTCCGTGAGATCCGTGAGAATAATCCTGAGGATTTCAGGAACTTTCTCCGGATGACGGACCCCGTTTTTGACCGTTTGTTGGCTTTGCTGACCCCCTATATCAGCAGGCAGGATACCTGCATGAGGCAAGCCATCACTCCGGAGCAGAGGCTGGTCGCTACCTTGCGGTATTTGGCCACAGGGAGAAGCCTGCAGGACCTTAAGTTCTCGACAGGCATCTCCCCCCAGGCTCTGGGGATCATTATCCCAGAGACCTGTTCTGCCATCATACAGGTCCTGCAGAAGGACTATATTAAGGTAAGATATTTTTCTTTTATTAGCATCACATGTTCTTTTATGTAATCTTTGATAATGTGATGTATTTCTTGCTTCAAACACTACTTACCATCATTGCAATATAGTGTGAATGTCCCCTTTTTATCCTCACACATGCTGGAATTTTTTCCTGTTTTTTTTTGTCATGCATGTATATTTTCCTTCAATAACCTTCCCAGCATGAAGTGATGGGAACATATCCACCTAGTCTACTCATTTTGAATGTATTTTGTTTGAGTGTATTTAGTGTGCTTATAATTAGCAATTATCTAGATTTCACAACTCCCCCACCCCCCCACCTAAACTCACTCCAAATAGTGTGCTGCTAATGAGCAATTATCTAGATTTCACAACCCCCCCCCCCACATAAACTCACTCCAAATAGTGTGCTGCTAATGAGCAATTATCTAGATTTCACAACCCCCTAAAATGTAATCAATGTTCCATCAGAGGGGGTGAGCAATCTGATAAGTGTGCCTTTCCATATTAGTTATTCCAGAAGAATTAAATTATTGAATGTTATACTGATGCTGGGGAATAATGTTTTTAATTGTCTAATTTTCTTGCAATGTTAGCTTCCAAATTAATTGATTTTGGTTTTCTTGTTTGATTCCCCAGTTTCCTTCAACGCCACAGGAATGGCAGACTGTGGCATCCCATTTTGCCAGCCGTTGGGACTTTCCCAATTGTGGAGGGGCTATAGATGGGAAACATGTCCACATTGTGCCACCACCCCATTCGGGGTCATATTATTTTAATTATAAGGGGTTCCACAGTATTGTTTTAATGGCGGTGGTGTCGGCACACTATGATTTTTTATATGTGGACGTGGGGAAGAATGGCCGGATGTCGGATGGAGGAGTATTTGCCCAGACGGAGTTCTGCCAGCGTCTCCAGAGTGGTGGCCTGGGATTGCCACCTGATGAGGATAACGTGGAAGGACTCCCCTTTGTCTTCATTGCCGATGAAGCCTTCGCTCTCAGCAAGCACCTCATGAGGCCATTCCCCCAAAGAACCCTCACCCCGGAGAGGAGGGTTTTTAATTACCGGCTGGCCAGAGCTAGAAGAGTGGTTGAGAATGCGTTTGGAATTCTGGCCAGCCGGTTCCGCCTGTTTCAAACAGCCATTAATTTGGCGGAATACAAACTTAATTTTATCATTTTATCGTGCTGCATTCTGCACAACTTTTTAAACAAGCATTCTCCCAATTATATAGGCACAGTTGGGCCTGAGGCCGGACAAATAGAAGCCAACCTTACAGGCCTGGATACTGCCCGTACTGGCTTGGCCCCCCAAAGTGCCCGTCAAGTTAGACAGCAATATGTTAATTATTTTATGGGTAGGGGGGCCATTGCAATGGGCCAGGATATATAATTTTTGACAATAAAAAAAATATTGAGGAAATCTTGCATTATATTTATTGCTTGCCTTTCTTTTGGGCTGTCTCCTAGGTTATGGTCGAGCAGTTGTAGTGCCAACTGTATTTTAATTTTAAATGTCTAAATAAGCTCCATTGCCACTGTAAACAACTTTTTTACAATTATAACCAAACTGATACTGAGCCTTGAAATAACAAACCACACATTTATTTAATTCCTATAAGGAGATGTTTTTATTAATGGTTGTTATGCATTCAGTTCTGCATTTAGTATAAAATGTTCATAGACAAAAATATAATGATATCTTAATAATGTAGCAAAATATAATTATATTAAAATATTTCTACCTAATCCACAAAAAAATAATTTTGGCTTTTTGATTTTCGCAAACAGGCTTTTATTTTTTATTTTTTGGCAAATCAATTGTTTTTTTTTTTTTTTTTTTAAAGCAATTTTTTTTTATTTTTTAATTTTTTTTAATCAAGTTTTTTTTTTTTTTTTTGGTTTTTTAAAATCAAGTTTTTTAGTTTTTTTTGGTTTTTTAAAATCAAGTTTTTTATTTTTTTGGTTTTTTAAAATCAAGTTTTTTAGTTTTTTTTGGTTTTTTAAAATCAAGTTTTTTTTTTTTTTTTTGGTTTTTGAAAATCAATTTTTTTATTTTTTTGTGGATTTTTGAAGGATTTACGAGAAACAGCCCTCCTTTTTTACATTAGGTTAAACAGCCATTTATGTTCTGCCAAAAAAAAAAAAGAGAAGGCCCAGAATGGGGTCAGCAAAACAGGAAATGAAGGACATGATTGATGTTTTGGGGTTTAAAAAAGGGCATTTAGATTCGACCCAAAACATCAATCATGTCCTTCATTTCCTGCTGCATACGATCCAGCCGATTCCGCATTTCATCAATGTCTTTATTCCAAGCCATTATTTGACCAATTAGCCGTTGGGCACTTTCAGAGGTGAAATAGTCACTTCTTGTTGTTGTACCTAAAGTGGAATGAAACCAAAAAATGTCTTTAGAAATATGCACACATACATAGTTTTTACCTTACCATAAATAAAGCTGTTGTCTCAGACACTGACCTGGTGGGGTGCCCATGTAGCCTAATTCCTCCACATCCTCGGGGGTGGCACTGTTGCTTGAATGAAGCACAACTAGATCCCCTAAAATAGAGTAGACAAATTATATTAAACAAAAGGCAGCCATGCATAGATTAACGTAAGCTGGTGTGTCAGACACTCACCTGGTGGGGTGCCCATGTCGCCCACCTCTCCTTCCTCCACATCCTCAATGGGACTTGGGCTTATTTCCCAATCATGTTTTGCTTGGGGTGGACTGTCTTCTTGTTGTTGGCTGAGTGATTTTTCCCCTATGTGAAACAAAAAATTATTAATCTAATTAGCACACAGATATTTTAGTACATAGTAATTTTCCAACATTTGTAGTGAAGTGGTTTGTGTAGAGTTCCTATTTTACCTCAATATTTAAAATTATAAAGACATATCGGATAGATAGATATCAATATCTCAAAATATAGTTAATAATCTTTTGATCTCTCTCTATATCTGGAACAAAATCTCTAAATATCTAACTAAATGTAAATAAAAAAAATTAAGATAACTTAAAATATTCAAAAAGAATGTTTTACATTTCTATATCTAGCTATCTACCTATCTCTATCTCTCTCTCTCTCTCTCTCTCTCTCTCTCTCTCTATCTCTCTCTATCTATCTATCTATCTATCTAGATCTATCTATAGATATGTAACGAGGTTTATTAAAACATCGTTTAAAACGATGAACAAAAAATCGTATAGGAAGGAAAAGCACATGGAGCAGTATACAAGGTAATAAACACAAGAGAAAAACACGACAAGTACTTACTTTTTTTAAGAACTTTCCGGATACGTCGGTATTGATCCGGCTCCCTGAGTTTCAGGTCAGACCATCTTTTTCTCAATTGATCTTTGGAGCGCTGGACCCCAAAAGATGCCTTCAAAGTCTCCACGATCTTCCCCATTATTTTGGCCTTGCGCAAATTTGGCCGTGCGTACGGCCCATAATTGCCATCATAGTCGTCTTTGTGAAGAATGGCCACCATCTCCACCATCTCTTTAAAACTCATATTAGAGGCCTTAAATCTAGGCCTCATAGATTTCGTTGACGTTCCAGCCTCCGGGCTGTCTCCACTACCTGAGGTCGTCAACATTTCAGGTGTCTCCGCCATTCTTTAACTCCACTACGCGCCGTAACAAAAAATGGGCGGAGAACATGAGTTAAAATCGAACGTCAGGGGCGGGCGACGCAGGCGGAGTTTCACACATGCGTAGTGTATAAAGAGGGGCCTTACGCACGTGTCGTACGTACGTTCTGTGCGTCGAATTAGGGGGCGGAGAACATGAGTTAATTTCGAACGTCAGGGGCGGGCGACGCAGGCGGAGTTTCACACATGCGTAGTGTATAAAGAGGGCCCTTGCGCATGTGTCGTACGTACGTTCTGTGCGTCGAATTAGGGGGCGGAGAACATGAGTTAATTTCGAACGTCAGGGGCGGGCGACGCAGGCGGAGTTTCACACATGCGTAGTGTATGAAGAGGGCCCTTGCGCACGTGTCGTACGTACGTTCTGTGGTAGGTGATAGTGGACCAGGACGTTACAAAACGAAGGTAATTTTAGATATATATTTTTTTGGGTTTTATGGTCATGACTTTGTAGCAAGCGGCCTATATGGCTTGATAGATTGATGAGGCCTACATAGGGAGAAGATGATGAGGGGTTAGCAGAAACCTATAATAAAAGTGTTTTTTGTCTTGTGACTTCATCTTTTCCAGATATAATGAATCCCCTATTTAAGGATCCAGAGTTCCTTACAGCTTTTATTTCTAGATATCGAGAGATGAGGAATTTGTGGGAGGTGAAACACCCTCAGTATTATGCAAAGCATGTGAGGAAGTCAACGCTGGAGAGACTTCTGTCCTTTGTCCAGGCGACCATCCCGGAAGCAACAATGGAGACATTGCTCAAGAAAATTGGGGTCTTGAGGAACATGTATAAGAGGGAGCATAAGAAGATCCAGGAATCAAGGAGATCAGGAGCATCAGCAGATGATGTTTATGTACCCAGGCTGTGGTACTACAATCAACTCCGTTTTCTGGATGACCAGAATGAAGCCAGGCCATCACTTTCAACCCTTCCCTCCACCCTTCCCTCCACCCCAGCAGAGGCTGATGAGGAGCAAGCTGGGTCTTCCATCCTGGATGAACCAGATATGACCATCTGGAGTCAGGTAAATTATTTAAACAAATATTACTGTACTAATATTAATGATGTTAACTGGATGTTATAATTGTCTAAAATAATTTGGCACTCAAAATTGTGTATACATATCAATTGACAGTAGTGGCTAAATATGTTTGGCACCTGCTTGAAATAATTAGGGTGTCTGATTAGACTCTTTTATTAAAGAGATGTATTCACATTGAATTTGCTAGTCATGAGAAGCAAACTGTGTGTCATTGATGAACCAAAAAAAATATACTCAAACTATTGTCCTTTTTTTATACACAGGATGAGTCCATCCAGGAGGAATGTGGGGAAAGTGGCAGGCAGGAGGAGACCGGGCCCATGGACAGCCTGGAGGAGGCCGGATTCACCATCATCCTGGAGGAGGCTGGGCCCAGTGTCAGGCAGGAGGTGGCTGCTCCCAGTGAGGTGGCTGGGCCAAGTGAGGTGGCTGGGCCCAGTAGGAGCCTGACCGAATCCCAAGTGCCTCCCCTCCACCTTCCCAAAAAAAGGGCCAGGAAGGGGATAGTCACACAGGACGCATCCCTGCGCCTCATGCAAGAGGCCACCCGTTTTTTAAGGAGCCCCCCCGAAGCGGAAGAATCCTATGGCTGCTACTTAGCCAACAGGCTTCTTCAGATGGATTGGGAGCAGCGCCTCATTTGTGAGCGCCTATTTGGGGAAACAATCCATAAGGGGCTGCAGGGCACGCTAACACAAAACACCCAACTACATGAGGCAGCCCCCCCTCCTCCTCCTCCTCCTCCTCCTCCTGCCACAACTGAAACACCAGAGCCACAGCCTCAAAAGAAGGCTACAGGGAAGGCTGCAGGGCAGCGTGGAGGAAAGGCTGCAGGGAAGAGAAGAAAGTGATGACCTGGGTTCAGTCTGGTCTGACAGAAGACGCAGGCTGTTGTAGGACCACAGTCTGGGGACATCTAGATCATCTGCTGGTGCTGTTGATCTCTGGGATTCTTGGACCAGATTGTGCTCCCTCTTATATGGACTCCGCAAGATCCCAATTTTCTGGTACACCTACTTTTTCCAGCGTTGACTTCCTCTTTATTTTATTTTGACCATGAATAAATGGATCTTTTTTGAGTTTATCAAAAGACTATATGTGTTTTCTTTTAAATCATTGATTTTACAGACAATGTTAAATTAACAAGGGACAACAATCTCATTGAGTTTGGAAAAAACACACCAAAAATACATTACTAATGTTAAATAATGTTCAAGTGGTAAGTCTTGAAAAAAAAAAATTAACATAAACAAAAACGGTGCTTTGGGTTAACTTTATCTAAAAACTAAAAAATAATCACTATAAAAAAAAATCAGAATAATGGGTTCTTTGTGGTAACTTTACAAACCTAAAAAAAAAAAAAAAAAAAAAAGGGGAAAAAGTATTATTAGTATGGAAACATTGTTTTTAAAATGCATACTATATCATTCATGAGATCAAAGAGAAAAAGAATCCAGAAATCAGTTTGGGAGAACTCTGATTATGAACAGCAAAACACCTTCGTTCTTTAGAGCCTTCGTAAAGAAGAAATAAAATGCGCTGCATTCAACGATCACAGATTTTGCAGCGTGATGAATGTGCTACCTACAATACGAACACTAGTTTTACTAGACCGAGTGCTTCCGTTTAGTTTTTGCTTATGAGCATGCGTCGTTTTTTTGTCCGTCGGACTAGCATACAGACGAGCGGACTTCGGGGTCCGTCGTAGTTACGACGTAAAGATTTGAAGCATGCTTCAAATCTAAAGTCCGTCGGATTTGAGGCTAAAAAAGTCCGTTGAAAGTCCGGAGAAGCCCACACACGATCGGATTACCAGCCAGCTTTAGTCCGTCAGCGTCCGTTGGACTTTTGTAGACGAAAAGTCCGACCGTGTGTACGCGGCATAAGACCCAGGAAGACTTCACACAATATAAATCTGCCCTCGTAAAACACTACTCCTGCCTTCACACTGCCAAACAGACCTACTTTATCACACTCATTAACACATTCTCATCCAGTCCACATCAACTCTTCTCTACCTTCAACACTCTACTCTGTCCTCCACCCACCAACTCAATCACTTCCCAGGAGATTGCCAATCACTTCAAAACGAAGATTGATACAATTCATGAGGAGATCGCCAATGCGCAAAAACCTCCCCCATGCAACACCCCATGTCCACAGATACAATCATTACTTCCCTCATTCAACCCTGCTACTATTACTGAGGTTGCTAAACTTTTATCTAACTCATCTAACCACCTGCCCCCTGGATCCAGTTCCCTCACAAATGCTACACTCACCCTCTGACTCGATTCTACACTCTCTAACTCACATTTTAAACCTCTCCCTCTCTTGTAGCATCTTCCCAAACTCTCTAAAACATGCGCTAGTCAGCCCCATACTTAAAAAGCCCTCACTGGACCCCACCAATCTCAACAACTTACGTCCCATCTCCTTACTCTCCTTCTCCCTCAAACTTCTTGAAAGACTGGTCTACAACCGACTAAGCGACCATCTGACCATGAATAAACTTCTTGATCCCCTTCAGTCCGGTTTTCGCCCTCAACACTCCACGGAAACTGCGCTCCTTAAAAACTCTCAAATGACCTACTAATGGCTAAAGCCAATGGAAACTATTCTGTACTACTTCTCCTGGATCTCTCTGCTGCCTTTGACACAGTGGACCACCCCCTCCTCCTCAAAAAACTCCACTCCTTTGGTCTCCATGACTGTACTCTTCGCTGGTTCTCATCCTACCTATCCCACCGCTCCTTCAGTGTCACTTACAACTCTACTTCCTCCTCTCCTCTTCCTTTCTCTGTTAGGGTCCCCCAAGGCTCTGTTCTTGGACCTCTCCTTTTCTCAATCTACACCACCTCCCTGGGTCAGTTGATTGCTTCCCACGGCTTTAAATATCATCTCTACGCTGATGACACCCAAATCTATCTCTCCACCCCCCAGCTCTCTCCATCTGTCTCCTCACGCATTACCAACTTACTAGCAGACATATCAGCCTGGATGTCACATCACTTCCTCAAACTCAACCTATCCAAAACCGAGCTCATGATATTTCCTCCCTCAGGTGCCACTTCCCCTGATTTCCCTGTCAATATCAACGGCTCAACTATCAACCCATCTCCCCACGCCAAGGTCCTAGGTGTAATCCTGGACTAACCTTTCGACCCCACATTCTATCACTATCCAAAACTTGCTGCCTCAATCTCCGCAACATCTCTAAGATACGCCCCTTCCTAACCAATGTCACCACAAAGCTTATAATCCACTCCCTAGTCATCTCCCGCCTCGACTATTGCAACTCCCTCCTCATTGGTTTACCTTTAAATAGGCTATCCCCACTTCAGTCCGTCATGAACGCTGCTGCCAGGCTCATCCACCTCACAAATCGCTCAGCGTCTGCTACACCCCTCTGCCAATCCCTCCATTGGCTGCCAGTCACCAAATTAAATTCAAGATACTAACTATAACTTACAAAGCCATCCACAACCTGGCCCCCAGCTACAACTCTAACCTAGTCGCAAAATACCAACCTAATCGATCTCTTCGCTCCTCCCAAGACCTCCTGCTCTCACAAACTCCCTTGTCACCTCATCCCATGCTCGCCTTCAGGACTTCTCCAGAGCCTCCCCCATCCTCTGGAATGCTCTAACCCAATCCGTCCGATTTTCTCCTACTTTATCCACTTTCAGACGATCCCTGAAAACTTCTCTCTTCAGAGAAGCCTATCTGGCCCCCACCTTACAATTGTACATTTATCTTCTCAATCAGCACATCACCCACAGTTATTACCTCTTGTATCTCTTGACCTTCCCTCTTAGATTGTAAGCTCTAAGGAGCAGGGCCCTCTAATTCCTACTGTATCAAAGTGTATTGTATTTGTACTGTCTACCGTCAAGCTGTAAAGCGCTACGTAAACTGTTGGCGCTATATAAATCCTGTATAATAATAAACGTTACCTCACAGTGCATAATAGAGACCCAAGTAATAATATTTTTTTGGGCATAGACAAGTACAGGCCGCAGTGGAGGGGGAGTTGTCTGGTTAGGAGTATCTCTAAATTGGAGATGTCATGGGTACACAAGATCAAGTGTTATACCCCTTATGGATTAAACATTGAAGGTGACATTAACTCCTTTATTGATAACTCTTAGCGATATATATTCCCCTTCTTTTTAACTTTCATTATATTCATGTTTAAGCAATTTAGCGCTTTGAGGTGTTAACATCTATTGTAAACTTGATGAGAGTCCTGGGCAGCTATGTTAATTTTTACAAGGTAACCCTCTTGACATTTCCAGTGTCTGGACCTCTGAGGTTTGATCACTACGTTACATCTCAAAGTTGACCCTTGAGGCCTTTTTGGCTCTTGATTCAGTTATCATTGAGTCAATTACATTTAGAATTTTTATTTTTGGGTATGAATAGTGGAAGTTAAATTATTACAATATCTACTGAATGTGGCCCCTATGGGACTGTTATGGTGTTGTGTGAGGTGGCACCCCTTTTTTTCACCGCACATTATATGTGCGGTGGGGTATGTCACCTTCTGACAGCATGTGGGCGTATATGTTATCTGTTTTTTGCTGCTATTTGTTTTAATTTGAAGCTCATGGGCAAACCATAAATCTATTATTTAGAGCCATCACTTTTGTCCCGGTTCTGTTGCCCCACAGTAAGGTGGCGTGAACTAGTCACTGTTTGGGACTTCTTATATTGTTTAGGCAGTTTGTATTTTTACCCTTAGTTTGAGTTCTCTTCATGTTAGTAGTTTTTTCCCCACTAATAAGATGGCTACATCGTATTAGCATAGACTTTATATTACCTTGGTGGTTTCATTATTTGTCCTTAGTATTGGCGCTTTTCATGTTACCAATCCCGATCTTTTCCCACAATCAAAACGGCCACATTAAATCAGTGGCCCGAGACTCATATCGAGGCCTGGTATTTTGGTTTAACTATATAGCGGTGCATCAGAATGCCGCCCGTGCCCTGAGACGCCCCCTTGGGGTCTGAGAATACAGATTTTCCCTACCATTAACAAACTGGAACCTGAGTTCAAGTCACAATGGGAATCAAACTTGCAGCAGTGCTCAGTCAAAATGATGGAGCTGCTTTGCAGTCACTATACTAGTGAACTAATACTTCTGGACAAGGAGATAGAGAAACTTTATGAGGACAATAAATTATCACCTTGCACACGCTCTGAGTCATGAGAGCACGCTCAAGGCGGGTCTTGAATCTTATGTAACTGAAATTTTTAAAACCACAGATAAGAAATTCATGAGGGATAAACTCTTATGATACCAATCAGGCCTACAACTGGGCATACCAGAAGACGGGCAACGACTGAACAGACTTCTGAACCAGATGACTGATACTTCATTACTATCATCTGTTTCTTCCTCACAGGCACCGGATCATTCTACAATTCCCAAGAAGCAACAATCGCATATGCGCACCAACGGTAATGTAAGTGCACAACTGGGAAAGTCCAAACGCTTTCCTAGTCTAAATCGTACACCTATGAACACTAGAGCAGCTGCTGCCAAAACCGCTGCTACTAATACACTAAGTCAATCTGAAATCACTTTACACACGGGCACAACCCATCCAGTGGTGTCTCAGGTCTCGCCCAATTGTGCGGGCGGCACCAATATTCACCCAACCTGTACATGACCCAAAAAAGATGGGAATCAGGTCTCGCCTAATTGTGTGGGCGGCACCAAAATATTCACCCAACCTGTACATGAACCAAAAAAGATGGGAATTTTGGATCCACCACATCCAAAACAACCCAAGGCCAATTCGAAGTAATCAACCTGTCCTCAATTATTCTTACTGAAGCCCAAAAATCAGTTTTACAGCTTGGCCTAACTTTTTGTCCCACACAAAAGATTGATCCCTTTGAACTGATCAAGGATATCAATTTGTTCTCACCCAAATTGATGTTCCATATTTTGTATGACAAGTCACAGCCAAAGACTCAGAGCCAGCAACTTACTAATCCTCTATGGAAGGAAATGGATATCAATGACATAAGAGCCTTGGGAGAACTAATGGAATTGTGGGATGAGGGACATATTGATGAGGTACACCTGGCGGAGGCCGACATTCTGCAATCGGTCAACCGGCACCGGGGTCTTCCCCGCCCATTCTTCCCCTTCTCTTACCCTATACTTTCTACACCCAGAAATTACAAACCCAAATCGACTACTTTTCCTGCCTTGCAAGGTAACCCTAACGTGTGGGCTTTCACCCAACAAGTGACCAACGGAATACGCAAGACCCGTTGGAAGGGATTGACTCAATCCAACTTAACGGTAGCTCAAAAAGAGGCACTCCGTTCCTTAGAGCAAGAAACGAGGGTTATCATTAAACCTTCGGATAAATGGGGAAATCTTGTTGTAATGGACAACTCCCAATATGGTCAATGGTCATGCAGCTTCTACAGAACTCTGAATGGTATAGGAGAATACCAGAAAGCCAAGTGAATTATACCATAACCAAATACAGACAACTTATTGGCTCTGCCTACCACCATTGGTTGATAACTAAAAAAAACACGGGAATTTCTAAATGTTCCAGCTCCCAAAACCCCAACGGTGTATGCTCTTCCAAAAATCCATATAAATGCCACTAATCCACCAGGGCGCCCCATAGTTTCGGGGAATGGTTGTCTCATGGAGAATGTGAGTGCACTTTGAAGACTTTCTCAGACCTCATGTTGAGGGCCTGGCGTCTTATCTGCAAGACACCAGAGACCTCCTGCGAGCACTTGATGGCATTTCTGTCCCAGAGGGTTCCTGGCTGGTTGCTCTCGATGTTGAGGCCCTCTACAACTCCATCCCCCATGACTTGGGCTTGAGAGTTGTGGAGGGCTTCATTTAGAAGAGCAACGTAGCACCCAAAGAGTATAATGAGTTCATTTTGAGTCTACTTCAATTCATCTTGACTAATAATATTTTTCTTTTTGGATGCTTCCACTACCTCCAGGTGCAGGGGGTGGCTATGGGGACCAAATGTGCCCCCACCTATGCCAACCTGTACCTGGGGGGGTGGGAGCAACATCTTTCACAGAGACGATATGCAAATTTCCTTTGACCAGATATATCGTCTGGAGATGCTATATCGATGACGTCTTTTTTATCTGGACTGGCACCAAGGAGGACCTATTGGTCTTTTTTGACAGCCTTAAGGTAAATAACTTTAACCTAAAATTTACCATGGAGATGAATCAATTAAAACTCACAAAACCCTAAATCGAATCCAGGAGTTAGACTCATAACACGTTTTTCTGGCCAGCACCAAGTAAGGGATATTCTTAAATACTAGTACCTTCTTACAGGAGACACGAGGATATCGCAGTCATTATGCCCCTATGCCATCGACCAAAACTAGGTCCCGAGGAACTAGGCCTTGCCACAAGTGCAATTTTTGCCTTCATCTATATGCATCCACACACATCATTTTACCCAACGGTCGTATCTATAGACTTAATTTTTTGGCTACCTGCCAGTCCGTTGGAATAGTTTATCTTATGGTGTGCGATTTGTGATGTGTTTTATGTCAGCAAGACAAAACGCCCTTTCTTTCATCGCATCAGGGACCATGCTTCCCTGGTGCATGCAAAGAAAATGGAAACGCCCATAAGTCATCACATGGGCTTATATCACAATTTCGACGACACCAAAATGCATTTCTTTGCCCTCGAACATGTTCCCCCTAATGAGAGAGGTGGTGATAATGACAGGATTTTACTACAGCGTGAGGCATGCTGGATTTCCGACTTAGCTGCCTTTTCTTTGATCTATTTAACTTTTTGCCAATTGACCTTAATTTAATTTTTTTGCTTTATTCCTTCCCTTTTTCCTTCTTTTCTTCCTGCTGTCCAATACTTGATACATTTGATGTTATTACTTGCAAATTTATAGTATTATATAATGTAAAAACATGTGGTTACCGTTCATGAACCAAGCCTGACCGTCCACAGTCAGTTTGTTCTTTTGCATATGCATTACATAGGCATTCTATTCTATTATTGTCATTCAAGTAAGCAGTCAAATGATTTTGATATATGCTGGTAAGCTTCTCTCTATACATCTGAGTATTCAATTTGCTCTTATATGGTCCCAGCCTGTATTAGTATTATTTATTCTGGGCCTCATTCTAGCCTATTTTTTTTAATATATCAAATTTAGAAATATCACCTTCTTAGCTCCTCTCTGCAAGCATTTAAGGTGTGCTGGTTGGATGGATGGATGCCATACGCACCAATTGATTTTATTGTTGCACCCATGCGCTTTTTGGATACTGAAGTATTTCTGGTAAGGCTTGGTTCTTCTGTACACCTATATGTTTCCACGCCCCTTTGTCTTGATATTTTGTTAAAAACAATGTATGCTTAGTTATTTTTCCAATTCAATGCCGATCTGCATGTTTAGTCGTTTAGTCATATCTATGTATTGCTTTTCAATACATTCATGAGATTTCTATTCAAACTGTTTATTTCACTTATGGTATAGAAAGAGTCACACCATTAATCGCCCAAAGAAACCCTGTCGAGTGAAACATGTCGAGAGTGGTAGTGCTTAGTTTTATATAGCTTCATTAATTCCATGTACAAATTTTGATATGGATGTAAATTTTCCTTCTCATGTTTTACTTCTTTATTAATAAAATAAATTTAATTTTACTATGACCTGAAGAGCTCCTATCTCTACCCAACACCGTTAAAGTCCCGAGGCTTGTCACCTCTATGCTCTTCTTTGTATTTTGAAACCCTTAGTATTGGCGCTTTTTATGTTACCAATCCCGATCTTTTCCCACAATCAAAATGGCCACATTAAATCAGCGGCCCGGAATTCAGATGGAGGCCTGATATTTTGGTTTGACTATATAAGCGATGCGTCAGGATGCCGCCTGTGCCCCGAGACGACGTCCTCTGTGACGAAACGCATAGGGTGAGTGATGTACTGATGTCACTGCGTACTGTGTTTTTCTGTCTTTTAAATTTTACATTTTTGCTGGCTGGTTTTACTGCGCGCTACGATATAGTGCTATATGTCTGTATAGACTTTTGTCCAGTCCTTTTTACTTTAATAAACCATCAGATTTCACCTATGGCGGTGCATTTTTGCTTTTTCCCCATGGCTTTACATACCTGATGAGATCATCCACCCTCACTTTGTTCCTCCCATCTTCGGACCGAGCCTCTCAGTGGGTCAGCTGACACTGACATATCAGGATTGTCAGATATCTGAGGCTGGAACTTTGGGAGACGCCAGACATGCCAGTTACTTGCCATGGCCTTTTGCAACTGAAAACCCTTCACTACCCAGGATTGGGTGACCAGCTATTTTCAGCTGGCAATCTGGTAAGCCTGCATTATTTAAGGTGGTGGATTCACATTGCTCCTTGATCTATGAAGATTTGTCACAGGGTCTCGTAGCACCATCATCGTGCCGATTATTATTATCACTGTCTGTGCCTATTTGCTTTTATCACCAGTAACATTGACTTTTTCATTATGCAATTGTGCTTGTGTTCATAATACTTATTGGCATTTTGTCAACTCTGGTGTGATGTTCATTCACATATACACATTGCACTTTGTTGATTTATGTATATAATCCATTCTGGTTCTTATTTATATACCACTAGCGCAGCTCCTTTTGTTCTATTACAGTATATATGGCATAGATTTGAAGGAATTTCTAGCTGTGGCAGTGGATTTTAAACACATCAATATTTTATCTTTGACCAGATATACTATCTGCAATGCATGGGTGGCAAATTTTCCCCATCCATGGTGAAATTGTACATGGGTTGGTGGGAGGAAAATGCTGCCCTTTTCTCCTGTGCCAAACCATGTGTGGGTTCTATCCAGTGGTATGGATGCTACATACAGTGGCGTCACTAGGGTTGGTGTCACCTGGTGCGGTAATACATGGTGTCACCCTCTGGCACTAAGCAGGCTAGTGGGTCGGTGTGCCCCCCCCTTAACCTACCACAATAGATGGAGCTGGGATGTGATTGGGGGGATGGATGGAGCCGGAATTGGATCGGGGGGGATGGATGGCGCGGGGATGGGATCAGGGGGGTGGATGACGTGGGGATAGGATCAGGGGGGATGGATGGAGTGGGTATGGGATCAGGGGGGATGGATGGAGCCAGGATGGGATTGAGGAGATGGATGGAGCCGGGATGGGATTGGGATGGATGGAGCCGGGATGGGATCAGGATCAGGGGGGATGGCTGGAGCAGGTATGGGATCAGGGGCTGGGTAGAGCTGGGAAGGGATGGGGGGAATGAATGGAGCCAGGATGTGATCGGGGAAATGGATAGAGCGGGGATGGTATCGGGGGAATAGATGGAGCCGGCGTGGGATTGGGGATGGGATCAGGGGGGATGGATGGAGCCGGAATGGTATCGGGGGGTGGATGGTATCGGGGGGTGGATGGAGCCGGGATGTGATCAGGGGGGATGGATGAGCGGGTATAGGTTTGGGGGGATGGATGGAGCTGGGATGGGATCAGGATCAAGGGGGGTGGATGCGTGGGTATGGGATCGGTGGGTGGGTGGAGCTGGATGGAGCCAGAATGGGATTGGGGGGTGGATGAATCCGAGATAGGATCTTTGATTTGGGGGGGTGAAAGGATATGTGCTAGGGGGTGCTTTGGGAAGGGAGAGGAATTGCGCTGGGGGGTCAAACATCAAATCTGCCCTCTCCTACTTCTAGTTCAAGTCCTCTCCAACCCAAAACAAAGAGCACCCCTAGT
Source organism: Aquarana catesbeiana (assembly GCF_042186555.1). Classification (NCBI taxonomy): domain Eukaryota; kingdom Metazoa; phylum Chordata; class Amphibia; order Anura; family Ranidae; genus Aquarana; species Aquarana catesbeiana. The sequence goes on from NC_133324.1 coordinate 955,497,705, forward strand.
ACCTATTCTCTAACCCCCCTAAAAGCACTGCTGGCAGCATAATTGTTACCTGTCAATGCCCCCCTTCTCTGCAACTCTCCTGTTGCATACCTCAGGGCAGGTGCTGTAGCATGGATGGTGTCCCTCCACATCCTCGGGTCTTCCTCCCTGCCTGTGTACACTTCAGAGCCAACTCAGCCAAGGAGGAGGCCGCACCGTGTGGAGGTGTGTGTGGGGACGGTCGGATCCCGGGCAGCCAGTCTATTTCTGCCTCACTCCCTCCTCCCCCACTCTCACCGCAGATCGCATAGAGGAGAGGAGATCCCGGGAGTAAAGGAGGGAGCCGAGGCGGCGGTGCCCCTCTCAATGCGGCGCCGGAGCCAGTCTGAGCCGGATGTCATCCGGGTGCGGGCCGCACCCCCATAGCAACGCCACTGGCTACACAGATGACCTGCTTTTGATCTGGGATAATTAGACAATGAACCAACCATATGTCCTCAATTTATTTTGTGAATGACAACTCTTGAAATCTAGAATTTAGTTTTGAATGTCATTTTGACACCATCAACATTTTAGATCTAACCCTGTTGGGGGGACAGTGTGTCAGACACCATCCACACCCACACTTATTGCAAGGCGTGTGCCCATAATTCCTTATTATTGGCTCCCAGCTTCCACCTAGCATACACTGTGATCCATACTAATAGGAGAATTTGTCAGAGCCAGATGAAACTGTTCTACTGAGAAAGGATTTGACAATGTATTTAAGATCATTGCTTCCAGATTAAGAGAACGTCAATTTGACAAGTGGAACATTGATAAGGCATTTTGGCCTCTGGCATAGACAGGTCTGCTCTTTTGGTTGGTGCTGCTCACAACCATCAGAAGAGAAGTAGAAACAAATGTTCTTTCACATCCAGTGATAAACAGTCCATAATTTTTGTGACTGCCTACTCACAGGAGTTTGGTTCTGTTAAAAACATCATAACAAAATATCTACTGACAAGGATTTGGCTCCCATTGTGTCAGCGGGCTGCAGATTTTCTAGCCTCTGTGCCAACACATTGGGTAGCATTTGGTCTCCTAGCCTGTTTCAGTCCCGATGCTAAAATATCAAATAGTTATGTTAAGTTGGTCTTTCCACGAAGGATATAAAAGCCAATCAGCTTTTGTTATCTGTATATGGTTTATTCAGAATATATGAGGTCATCGGACCACAGCCTAATGCAGTATGGCGGACTATAAAATCAATCATAATCATGTGTGTTGTTGCATACTCCATAATTTTTTTATGAAAACATTCTCAAACATACAGTCAGGTCCATAAATATTGGGACATCGACACAATTCTAATCTTTGTGGCTCTATACACCACCACAATGGATTTGAAATGAATAAGATGTGCTTTAACTGCAGACTTTCAGCTTTAATTTGGGGATATTTACCTTCAGTCGGCCTTACGAATTATTGAGGGATTTGGACAGTTTTCAGGGATTAGAATTAACTGGGACAAGTCCCAAATCCTTCCCATTGACATATTTCCCCCATCGAGAGAACAGGCTAATTTACCCCTAGTACGAGTGAGCACTCTTAAACATTTGGGGATACAGATCTCCCGATTGTTGGCAGATTTTATCCCTCTAAATGTCGAACCACTAATCCCATTTATTAAGTATAGGATTCAGACATGGGCAAGATGGGCCGTGTAGGCTTAATTAAAATGATACTCCTGCCAAAAATCTTGTATGTGATATGGAACTCTCCAAAATACATCCCCTTCAAATACTTTAAAATCATGGACACGCTTCTACAATCCTTTATATGGGGACCAGGCAAACTTTCAAAAACATTACAATGCTCAAAACAATTGGGGGGCCAACTGTCCCGAATCTTGGGACATACTATTTAGCTGCACAACTTTCCCACCTTTAACTTATAAATAAACCAGATAGGTACAGGTATTTGGCCTTGGTATCCGATTCCACAGATTCACGAAGGGCGCGACAATATCTCCTCATAGTTCCAAAACTCTCATTCCAGTACAAAAGGGTTTGGGATCTGGTGACAGCCAAACTGGACTACCCAGTATTTCATGATAACACCCCTCTTTGGTACAATAAACACCTTCCAGAGCTCCTTCAGGTACCTGATCCTTCCATCTGGATATCTTGAGGAATATATTTAATGTCACATGTACTTGATAATGGAGAGATTAAAACCTTTGCTCAGCTCAAGACGGAATTTAATCTCCCAAATCATATGTTATTTAGTTTCTTTCAGGTACGCCATTCCCTCCACTCAGTTCGGGACCACGCCTCCCGCACTATCCCCCTAGACATACTCACGGTGATGAACAACGTCAAATAATATCCCTCTTTTATGGTATGCTTAACATGCCCTCTACAACTAAATTAGCTTATTCAGTTAAACAGAAGTGGTCAGATGGGATAGGTGTAATAGAAGATGAGGACTGGGGCGACATATTGGAGACTCCTAAACTGGTTTCTCCTAAACCTACATCATACATAGAGCCTATCTAACCCCACAACGTATAGCCAAATTTTGCCCATCTCGTACTGATTGGTGCCCCAGATGTCTGATTGCTCTTGGTACCTTTGATCACATTGTCTGGCAGTGCCCTCGGATCCAGGGATACTGGTCTCAAATCGGTCAATTTTTGCATGATCAAATGGGTTTGCCAGTAGCCCTGGACCCCAAACAATGTTTATTGGGCTTATTTCCTGAAGAGGATACTGATAAATTTACACACCATTTCTTTCTTTTGTTCTATGTCTCTCCCTTTTCTTTCTCCTCTTTTCCTTTTTTTGTTTCTTACCTATTACTATGTGTTTTGGTATTTTACCATCCACATTGAAATGACATATTTACTCCTACTCTGGGTACTGTTAACAAGCCTATCTCTGCACCTATACTATATTATCATTTGGCAGGAATATACATATATACTGATGACATGCATGTATATATTTTTTTAATTTGCTAGATTCGCACCCTCCTTATCTTCTTGGTGGTCCCTGTGAGCTCTGACTTACAGCTCCACTCTCTCCGGGTCCAGCTCACCTGTCTCTCCAAGTTATGTTTTGACTCATGTCCCACTTGATAAACTTGATAAATCAACCTAGTGGACTTTTGGATGTGGGAGTTCATCTATCATCAATATTGTTGTATCTTGTCATTGTCATTGCAAAGGAACGTGCATTTATTGTGAGTACATGATTGTAAATGATACATGCTTTTTATGTCTGTCTTTCTGGATAATGCCAAATTATTACAAGTATGGAATCAATACCTATTATATGCATATATGTGTTTTCTTTTTCTGTTAGAAACACAACAGCACGCTTTATTTGAACCCCGGAAGAAATAGTGTCATGAAAGGAAATTTATCTTGATGCTCTCCGAAACATGTTGGGTCCTTATGCAGCCATTTCTGGTCTCTGTTTCCCAGTTTTCAGAAGTGGTTTTTGCTGCAGCGTGTAATACTGTGCAATACTCTTGTTCTTCATTTGCTATTCAATGCTTTTAGTAATGGTATGTCATTTTTGGACTATTTTTGTATATCAAATAAAATTTATATATATTTTTTATCTGTTTAGCATACTTTGATCCTGTGTTGGTTTTCTGCCCATAGTATCCCTTTTGGGGCATTTCTTTCTCTTCACATTAGGCTTTGGGATGAGGCAGAGACCCTCAGGACTAGCTTCCTAACTAGCTCCCCTTTCTCTATATTGTGCCATTTCTTACATGAAACGCTGTTTACAGCAAGGAAAATAATAGCCCGTAACTGGATCCAGGCGGCGGCTCCTACGTTGTCGGCCTGGATTGCAGAGATTAATAATACACTGCCATATAAAAAAGTAGTCTATACGAACAGGGGGTGCCCAGCCAAATGTAATATAATCTGGGATAGATGGCTGAAATCACCCACGACCTGTGATTCATGATTGAGCTTGATATATGCTATGCCTGTGCAACTTGCGGTCTGGGTTATGCTTTGTTAATATGCAAATCTATATTATACGGTCTCTTAATGTACATGAAAAAACACCAAAGATACCGTTTGAACTTGTTTTATTAGTTTGATACCTAATTTTTACACTTTTACTTAAAAGTTTGAGCAGTATGGTCGTATTTACCCTGCATGTAATATTGTACAACTCTCTTGCATAATTTTCTGTGTACCAAACTGAAAATTCAATAAACTTTTGTTTCTAATAAAAAAAAAAGAAAAAAGAAGAATGTTGTTAGGGGCGGGCGACGCAGGCGGAGTTTCACGCATGTGCAGTGTGTATAAAGCTATCACGCATGTGCCGTATGCACGTTCGGTGCGCGGAGGAAAGCAGAACTGAAGTTGTGAGTGTCAGAAACGAAGGTAAATTTTATTAACTTTGAAAAGGCCTATACTGATTTTAAAGATTGAGGCCTATGTTGGGATAAGATTAGTGTTTATTGTCTTTTACAGAAAAAATGAATACTAAATTTAAGGGACCCTGAATTTCTGACACAATTTATTGAGAAGTACAGGGACATGAGGAATCTGTGGGAGGTCAAACACCCTCAATATTACATTAAACCAGTAAGGAAGGCAATGCTGGAGAGACTTCTGGCATTTGTGCAGACTTTCATCCCAGAAGCAACCATGGAGATTGTGGATAGGAAAATTGGGATCTTGAGGAATATATGTACAGGAGGGAGCATAACAAGATCCAGACTTCCCTGAGATCAGGAGCATCAGCAGATGATGAATATGTACTCAGGCTGTGGTACTACGGATAAACTACATTTTATTGATGACCAAACTGAAGCCAGGGAATCTTTCCACCCTTCCCTCCACCCCAGCAAAGGCTGATGAGGACCAACCTAGGACTTACATTCTGGAAGAACTGGATGTGACCATCTGGAGCCAGGTATATTATTTTTAGACATATTTAGTGTCCTGATATTAATGATGTTAACTAGATGTTCTGATTACCTATTAAGGATTTTATCCAAAAAATGATGTCTAGATATCAATTGACAGTAGTGGACAAAAATGTTTGTCACCAGCTTGAAAAAATGCTGGTGTCAGAATGATAGTCTTTTCTATTTATTAACATTGAATTTGCAAGTAATGAGCTGAAAATTGTGTGTGATTGATGAACCAAAAACTAAAACTATGTCCCTTTTTTATACACAGGATGAGCTCAGCCAGGAGGGAGGTGTGGAAAGTGTCAGCCAGGAGGAGGCCGGGCCCAGTGTCAGCCAGAAGGTGGCCGGGCCCAGTGTCAGCCAGAAGGTGGCCGGGCCCAGTGTCAGCCAGAAGGTGGCCGGGCCCAGTGTCAGCCAGAAGGTGGCCGGGCCCAGTGTCAGCCAGAAGGTGGCCGGGCCCAGTGTCAGCCAGAAGGTGGCCGGGCCCAGTGTCAGCCAGAAGGTGGCCGGGCCCAGTAGGAGCTTCACACAATCCCAGGTGCCTCCCCTCCACCTTCATACAAAAAGGCCCAGGAAGGGGACGGTGACAGAGGAGGCATCACTGCGCCTCATGAGAGAAGCTACAAATTTCCTCAAGAGCCCCCCTGAAGCAGAAGAGGCCTATGGCTCCTATATAGCCAGCAGGTTGCTGGAAATGGAGAAGGGCCAACGCCTCCTGTGTGAAAAAATTTTTCCTGATGTCCTTCAAAAGGGGCTGAATGGTGAGTTAACTGTCAACACCCAAAAAATTGAGCAAGCCCCTCCTCCTCCTTCTGCCACAAGTCAACAACTAGAGCCACAGCCTCCAAGGAAGGCTGCAGGGCAGCCTGGTCTGACAGAAGCTGCAGGCTGGTTTTTCCAGCATTGACTTCATCTTTATTTTATTAACCAGAATAAATGGATATTTTATTTTCTGAAAATACTTACCTATGTCTTTTTATTAAAATATATTTTTAAAAGACAATGTCATATTAACAAGGGACAACAACATCCTTGAGGTTCCAAAAAAATAAAAATAATATCGAATGTTCTTGTGGTAACTTTACAAAAAAAAAAAATAAAATAAATAATAATAATAAATAATAATAATAAATCTCACTAGAAAATAATTTTCTAACAATCCTGAAAAATTATCTTGATGAAATAAAAGAGGACTCGACGATCACAGAATGTGCAGCGTGAGGAATGTGCTACCTACCCTGTTTCCCCGAAAATAAGACCTAGCGTGATTGTCGGTCATGGCTACAATATAAGCCCTACCCCCCAAATAAGCCCTACCCTGTTTCCCCGAAAATAAGCCCTACCCTGAAAATAACACCTACAAGGACTTTAACTAGAGATTATTTGGGGGGTAGGGTTTATATTGCAGCCAGCACCGACAATCACACTAGGTCTTATTTTCGGGGAAACAGGGTACAATATGAACACTAGTTTTACCAGACCGAGCGCTTCCATTTCGTATTTGCTTCTGAGCATGTGTAGTTTTTTTGTCTGTCGGACTAGCATACAGACGAGCGGATTTCTCGATAGGAACTGGGTCCGGCGGAAAAATTTGAAACATGTTCCACATCTAAAGTCCGTCACATTTTCGAGAAAAAAAGGACACTGAAGGTTCGATGAAGCCCACACACGGTTGGATTGTCCGCCGGATTCGGTCCGGTCGAAAAGTCAGCTCGTGTGTATGCGGCAGAGTGTGCAGTGAAATCAGAGTAGGAGCTGTACAGGCACCTCTCCAGTACTGAAATGTGTCAGCTGATTGCTGGTAACATAATACATAATCAACCCAGTAGCAACAGAAGTTATTAAAATTCTTGAGATTTGCGAGTGAACATAGAAGAATGATCAGCTACAACTTTCCAATTCTTGATCCAAGTTAAAATTCTTCTTTTTTCACTGTTTAAAGAATAGCTTTGAAGTTCATGGATACAAATAGAACTAGTCAGGAGTCTTTCCTCTGGGATTTCAGCATTTTATCATTTTGTCCCATTCCAACATCATCGGATGCTGCGATATCTTCAAAACCACTTACAACTTTGTGTTTGCCCAATAACTGGCTTCTGTTAGTGATCTGTGCTCTCTGATTATACCAAATGTAAATAAATTAAGGTATACATATGGCCAAATTAGTTTTTCTTAGTTCTGGATAGAGTTACAGTATGAGGAGTTAAGAGGGTAAAACTATTGTCAGTCCTTTTGGGAAGATTTCGCTTCACTTTCCCTCCCGGAGATATAACAGGAAGGGAGAGGAAGTTCTTTTAGTTGACATTAGTAGGAGGTGTCCATGTTGGAAGATTTACACTGACAACTTAAACATTTTGGATTTTCCATCACTTTGTCTCAATGACGGTGGTCACCAGAACAATTAAAGAGGATGCATATATGGCAAATACATTCACATATGACAAAGAATTCATCTCTAGTCTAAAACTAAATAAGTTATACATACACTTTACCTGTTTCTGGATATGTATTCTGAATGTCTCTTTATATTCTACCCTGTTTTTAACATCTATTGCATTTTGATTATTTTTTGTTGGTGAAATATCCAGAATATGCGATAAAGAGATGTGCTGTTCAGATCTTCAATACCCTCAAATTCAAAGCAGAGGAAGGACTTGTACACATGGCTCTGAAGCCAGAAAATGTTTTGGTATTTGACAAGGAGTGTCATTGCATCAAGATCACAGACTTTAGCCTTCTCTAAAGTCAGAGCAACAGTGATAAGATCCAGGTGTGGCAGCAAATCCTACATGGCCCCAGAAATTTGTGACGTGACCATTTCAGGTGGATTGACTGTAGATGGCAGCCTCTGTGTGTGGGCGTTTGGTGTCATCATCTTCTGCCTACTCACAGGAGTGTTTCAATTGCGGGTGAGCATACTTGATGCATATAAACATTTTATTGAATGGAAAAACTATTTCCAGATGGATAATCCTCTTGAAGCATGGAGAAAAGGTTCCCCACTGGGATACAAAGGATGTAGATGCAGTGGAGGAGGAGTTGTCTGGTTAGGAGTATCTCTAAATTGGAGATGTCATGGGTACACAAGATCAAGTGTTATACCCCTGGATTAAACATTGACATCAACTCCTTTATTGAGAACTCTTAGCGATATATATCCCCCTTCTTTTTAACTTTCATTATATTCATGTTTAGGCAATTTAGCGCTTTGGAGGTATTAACATCTATTGTAAACTTGATGTGAGTCCTGGGCAGCTATGTTAATTTTTACAAGGTAACCCTCTTGACTTTTCCAGCGTCCGGACCTCTGTGAGGATTGATCACTACGTTACATCTCAAAGGTGACCCTTGAGGCCTTTTTGGCTCTTGATTCAGTTATCATTGAGTCAATTACATTTTTTTTCATTTTTGGGTATGAATAGTGCAAGTTAAATTATCATTACAATATCCACTGAATGTGGCCCCTATGGGACTGTTATGGTGTCGTTTGAGGCACCCCTTCTTTTCACCGCACATTATATGTGCGGTGGGGTGTGTCACCTTCTGACAACATGTGCGCGTATATGTTATCTGTTTTTTTGCTGCTATTTGTTTTAATTCGAAGCTCATGGGCAAACCATGAATCTATTGTTATTTAGAGCTATCACTTTGGTCCCGGTTCTGTTGACCCCCAGTAAGGTGGCGTGAACTAGTCACGGTTTGGGACTTCTTATATTGTTTAGCCAGTTTGTATTTTAACCCTTAGTTAAGATGGCTACATCGTATTAGCATAGACTTTTTATAATACCTTGGTGGTTTCATTATTTGCCCTTAGTATTGGTGCTTTTTATGTTACCAATCCCGATCTTTTCCCACAATGAAAGTGGCCAAATTAAATCAGCGAATAAATCAGGAAAATACTGCGCCAATCCAACAAGTCAGAACAGCAGCCAACACTACAAAACGACTAGATTTGTGCATGTAAACTATATATTAAAAGTGTAGCGCTAAAGTGGAAAAATAAATGTAAAGGTATAGGACAGAAAGGATATCTTTTTGAATGGAAAAGCAAATGACCTTATCTGATCCCAAACCTGAAAGGTATGTGTGCTAAATGGTGCAGTGAATAAGGATATGACATCCAATGACAACACACCTGTGACCAAATGAAAAAGCTCTATCTTGTCAGAAAGAGCACAAAAAACGAAAAACATAAATATACTAATAAGCAATCAAAACTCATCTGTGGTGGAAAAGATTATATAATGTCAAAAAAACGTTTTTTTGACATTATATAATCTTTTCCACCACAGATGAGTTTTGATTGCTTATTAGTATATTTATGTTTTTCGTTTTTTGTGCTCTTTCTGACAAGATAGAGCTTTTTCATTTGGTCACAGGTGTGTTGTCATTGGATGTCATATCCTTATTCACTGCACCATTTAGCACACATACCTTTCAGGTTTGGGATCAGATAAGGTCATTTGCTTTTCCATTCAAAAAGATATCCTTTCTGTCCTATACCTTTACATTTATTTTTCCACTTTAGCGCTACACTTTTAATATATAAATTAAATCAGCGGCCCAGGACTCAGATTGAGGTCTGTTATTTTGGTTTGACTATATGTAGCGGTGCATTAGAACGCCGCCCGTGCCCCGAGATGACGTCCTCTGTGACAAAACGCGTAGGGTGAGCGATGTCACCGGCCGGTTTTACTGCGCGCTACAATATAGTGCTATATGTCTGTATAGACTATTGACCAGTCCTTTTTACTTTAATAAACCATCGGATTTTACCTATGGCGGTGCATTTTTGCTTTTTCCCCATGGCTTTACATACCTGATTAGATCATCCACCCTCACCTTGTTCCTCTCATCTTTGGACCGAGCCTCTCAGTGTGTCTTCTGACAATGACACATCAGGATTGTTGGATATCTGAGGCTGGAACTTCGGGAGACGCCAGGCATGTGAGTTGCTTGCAATGGCCATTTTAAACAACGGAAGACCCTTCACTACCCAGGATTGGGTGACAAGCTATTTTCAGCTGGCAATCTGGTAAGCCTGCATTCTTTAAGGTGGCGGATTCACAATGAACCAACCATATGTCCTCCATCTATTTTGTGAATGACAACTATTTAAATCTAGAATTTAGTTTAGGTTATTCTGACACCATCCACACCCAGACTTATTGCAAGGTGTGTTCCGATAATTCCCTATTATTGTCTTCCAGCTTCCACTTGGCACACACTGTGTGATCCATACTAATAGGAGAATGTCAGAGCCAGACAAAACTGTTCTACTGAGAAAGGATTTGACAATGAATTTAAGATCATTGCTTCCAGATTAAGAGAACGTCAATTTGACAAGTGGAACGTGGATAAGGCATTTTGGCCTCTGGCAAAGACAGGGCTGCTCTTTTGGGTGGTGCTGCTCACAACCATCAGAAGAGAAGCAGAAACAAATGTTCTTTCTAGCATACTCACAGGAGTTTGGCCATGTTAAAAACATCATAACAAAATATCTACGGAGGAGGAAGAGGAGGAAGGAGGAGGAAGGAGGAGGAAGAGGAGGAAGGAGGAGGAAGAGGAGGAAGAGGAGGAAGAGGAGGAGGAGCCTGAAACGTCCAGATCCAGAAGGAGATTTAAGGACTCAAATATGTCCTTGTTGGAGATGGTGGACATCCTGAAGAAGGCCGACTATGACGGAAAGTATGGGCCTTACCCCAACCCCAATGTCCGAAAGGCCAAGATCATGGCGAAAGTGGTCAGGAGTCTGCACCGGCATTTCAGGGTACGACGATCGAAAGATCAGCTCAGGAAGCGGTGGTCGGACCTGAAATTACGAGAACATGAGCAGTACAGAAAGATCCGGAGAGTGCTGCAAAAAAGTAAGTAGTTGTGCTGTGTTCCTATTCTTTTTGTGTTTATTACGTTCGTGCTGCTCCATGTGCTTTTAGGAACTGTTGTACAGTTTAAAATGGCAACTTTCATGTTCATGGGCACATTATTCGTTCGGATCAAACATTTTTCGTTCCAAATATAAAATACCATTGTTTAGCCCGTATGCATTTGGCCACCATTTTGACGCCCTATACTTGTCTTCAAAGAATTGGGTTGTGTAGATGGCTTTGTTACTAGAATGAAATGCAAACTAGATTCTGTGTAAGGAGAGGACACTCAGCAGCTGTTTTCACATCTGGACTCTGGAGCACTAGTGTGGGACAAAAGAACACCATTTTTATTAGGGGGCCACACAGGTGCTCCAGTGTATACTATAGGGGGGTCTCCATCTGTGAAGCTTGACAAAGGACACTAAAAAAGCTACATGTTGGAACGCTGCTAAAATAGATAATTGTACCCCACTTCCAAGCAATGTTTCATCTTTATAGTTCTGCCATCAAATATCTGTGTGCTAAGTATACCATTTTTGTTTTACATAGGGGAGAAAAGACTCGGACACCCCTCATCCGAGGAGACCAGAGGCCCCCCCCCTCTGGAAGAAGGTGAAATCCCCCCAACACAAGCTGAGCAGGAGGAAGAAGACGTGGTGGAACTAGTCACCACAACAGGTGAGTGTCTGCGACCACAGGCTCAGATAAGAGATGGATGGCGGCATTTTTTTTAAACCAAATTTATTTTGGGGTTCCTCTTTTTAGGTGATCGTGAGGTTGTGGATCCAGATCCTTTCACATCCCAAAGTGCCCAGATCCTGATCGGGGAGATCATGGGGTGTAATTTACAATTGGAAATCATCAAGCAAAACATCAACGATGTTATTCCAAAATATAAAAACATCATTGATGTTTTGGGGCGAGTTTAAAACCCCTCCAAATCACTTTCTTCTTTTGTGTGCTACAATGTGCTAAATGTTTTTGTGATTTTTCCCAAAGCCAAATTTGGAGGATGCACACAGTGTGCCAACATGTGCTATCTGCCATCACGGGAGGTCAATGGACGCGTTTTGGGGGTGCAACCCCTTCCTCAATAATAAAGTAGCGATGAGGAAGGGGTTTCTCCCCCAAAACACGTCCCTTGATCCCCCGTAATGGCAGCTAGCACATGTTGACATTGGGAAATTTGTGTGCATCTTCCAAATTTGGCTTTTCCAGGGGTGATTTCCCCCCATCTGAACGCAATATCAAAACACAGTTCCTAAATACTCATGTCTGATATTGCCTTCAAGTTCTACCAAATGTGAACTTTGTAAGTTCAAGATTTGTGTCTTTCTTGTTGGTTTTACACATGCCTGTTTTCTATAAAATGCACATTTTGATTTTGTATAATGCCACCACAAAAATTGGTATACAACAAACATGTTGGTTTGTCTGAAAAACCTTTGGTAAATGCACATGCGATTGTGCAGGTATTAAAAAGATTGTTAATCAAGAATGTGTGGATTATTGTCTCAACGCTACAACACTTTTGGGGTGATGTAATTGTTGTTTTATGAGAAAATGGGGGTTATTTCCTAAAGGCAAATCCACTTTTCACTACACGTGCAGTTTCAGTCCAGTTGCAAGTGCACTTGTAGTGAAATGTGTTTTTGCATGTAGTAAATAACAGCCAACAGTGCTTTGTATAAGGTTACACAATCACGCCATTTTCTGCACTCAAAACATTTCTGTCAGGGTCAGCTAAAACAAACACAAGCAGGAAATGTCCACAAAGATTTTTTAAGTTTTTTTATTATAAAAAGGCTTCACAGATTTTCTGGCATATTGATGGCCCCCCTACCCGCAAAGAACTCCTGGTATTGTAACCGGACATGACGGGCACTCAGGGAGGGCAAGCCAGGACGCCCGCTTTCAAGCGCCGTCAGTGTGGTTTGATGTATCATTCCGGCCTCAGGCCCAACTGAGCCAGCATAGTTGGCCGAATGTTTCCTTAAAAAGTTATGGAGAACACAGCACACAAGTATTATATGGTTCAGTTTATACTCCGCCATATGGATGGGTGTCAGAAATAGTTGGAACCGGCTGGCCAGGATTCCAAATGTGTTCTCCACCACTCTTCGGGCTCTGGCCAGCCGGTAATTAAAAACCCTCTGTTCCGGGGTGAGGGTCCTCATTGGGAATGGCCGCATCAGGTGGTCCCCCAGCGCAAACGCTTCATCAGCAACGAACACAAATGGGAGTCCTTCCACATTGTCCTCTGGAGCTGGCAAGTCCAAGCTGCCATTCTGGAGATGCCTGTAGAACTCCGTCTGGGCAATGACTCCACCATCGGACATCCGGCTATTCTTCCCCACGTCCACCGCCAATATCACTATACTATTGAACCCCTTGTAATTATAATAGTACGACCCCGAGTTGGGTGGTGGGACGATGTGGACGTGTTTCCCATCAATTGCCCCTCCGCAGTTAGGAAAGTCCCACCGCTGGGCAAAGTGGGAGGCCACAGTCTGCCATTCCTGTGGCGTGGAAGGAAACTGTTGGAGGAAAAAACACTAAAAACATTACTATTTTTTCACAGAAACATGGCAAGCAGATTAGACACAAACATTATGGGGCAACCTCCAGATAGCATTTAGTAAGGGAAATTTAACAAGGCCAAAGTATAAGGTACACCTATCATATTCCCCCTCCCCCCCCCCTCATGGGCCATTTCTAACATTATAGGGGGTGTGTGGAAATCTTGAACAGGTAACCCTCTTCACTTCATTGAGAGATGAATGCCTAAATAATAGGTATTACTTGGAACAGACCCTCCTTAGTTACACTATTGGCAGTCCACTGGACAGGTAAGAAGTGTCATAATACAAAGATATAAATACACACTGTACACATTTGAGGACATTTGGACATTCTGCTATTACCTGTCAAGATAATAATAGGATACGAAAACTTTAAACAGTACCATTGGAAAGTATACAGGCAGGCCCTTGCACTACATGCTTTGGGCAATTCATCCATAAATCTGAGCACTAAAGAGATGGGTATAGTGTGTATGGGTTTGGAAAAGTCAGCAGATAGATGATTGAGGATAGAGAATTGGGATCAGCTGAATTAGTTGGGGGAGGGAGGGTTACTAAAAATTATTTGGGGACACCACAAAAAAAGCCTCTGGCACTCTGCCTGAATTTAAATAAAAAATAACATTACCAAACATTTTAGGGGGTGTTTGGGGTAAAGCACTACTATGGAGCTGATAAAATACATTGTTAAGTGACTACATGAGGTGAATATAGGGCAGGAGACACCATGCTGGGGAGGTTATTGAAGGGCAAATATGTATGAAGGACCTAAAATAATAATTACATAAAAATCCAGCATGCATGAGGACAAAGGGGACATTCACAGCATATTACAATCATGGTAATTAGGGAATGAGGAAAGAAATACAATATATTAGCAAACATTCAATACAATAAAATGTGATATAAAAGGATAAATCTTACCTTCATATACTCCTTCTGCAGGACCTGGATGATGGCAGAACAGGTCTCTGGGATAATGATCCCCAGAGCCTGGGGGGAGATGCCTGTCGAGAACTTCAAGTCCTGCAGACTTCTCCCTGTCGCCAAATACCGCAGGGTAGCGACCAACCTCTGCTCCGGAGTGATGGCTTGCCTCATGCAGGTATCCTGCCTGCTAATATAGGGGGTCAGCGAAGCCAACAAACGGTGAAATACGGGGTCCGTCATCCCGAGAAAGTTCCTGAAATCATCAGGATTATTCTCACGGATCAAAGGCATATGAGAGAACTGGTCACGCTGAAGCAACCAATTCTTGGTCCATGAACTCCTCCCCACCCTGTTCACGGACTGGACTTGTGTCAAGGTCAGGACCCCAACACCAAGCCCCCGCACAGCACGAACTCTACGAGGAGTACGCATACGAAACATGGCTAGAAAACGGTCGGCTGCTCAGAAAGTAGTAACAGAACGCACTGAAGAACAGCAAGGCCTGTGAAGAGCGACCTGAAAAACAGTAACGAACGAACAAGAATACAATGACTACCTAAAGTCACGCGGAACTTGCTTGCACGCACTGAAGAGCAGATACAAACCCACAAGCACAAACTGAATGGCAGAAAACGATCTGAAAACCACGAGTCTGAAAAAGCGCGAATAGTCTCTCACCAAACTTTCACTAACACGAGATTAGCAAAAGGAGCCCAAAGGTCTCGTCGTACGTGGTGTACGTGACCGCGTGGTTGGCGATCGGAAATTCCGACAACTTTGTGCGACCGTGTGTAGACAAAATAAGTTTGAGCCAACATCCGTCGGAAAAAATCCTAGGATTTTGTTGTCGGAATGTCCAAACAAAGTCCGACCGTGTGTACGCCCTATCAGTCTAGTTCAAGAATTTCAGAAAGACACATGTAGTTTTAATACATTATATATCCTTTTATGCATACAGAAAAAAATCTTGAACAACTAGCATCATGCAGTATAAAAGTTTAAAACAATATGTTCTTTAAATATGAGATCTTCATGTTTGAGTCAACTTGTCAGTCAGTTACATACCACATGTTCATATAAAAGTGATAACACCACGTGCCCTTTTTGTAACAAACATTCCAAACAGCATAGAAATGTTGTTTCTTGTGTCGGTGGATACTAATTCTTGATTTATGACTTTATTAATTGTGGCACTAGCAGCATTGTCAATGCAGTGGAATGTACACTGTGTAATAAACAATATGTGGGATGCACTTCGAGACCTCTTAGAACCAGGATTAGCAAACATTTCCATGGTGTCTCATAATGACGACAAAAACTTGTCTAATGTTTCTAAACAATTTAAATGCGTCCATTGTGGCAATATGGCATCTTTTGTTTTCCTGGGTCTAAAAAGTTAAAATTATCTCTACGGGGAGGAGCTGTCCACCACAAGCGGGAGGTGTGGTGGATATTTGACCTCCAAACCAAAATGCCTCTAGGTATAGATCATTGTTATGGTGGGGATCTTTTTCTTAAATAAACTTTCGATAGCGATTTATATATACACACACAAAATATATTATATATTCTGTTTTCATTTGTATGTGTCCTGTGATCAAGGCTATTCACCGAAACACGTTAGCCGCTGTTTTTAGGTGCTGACATGCAATAATGAAGGATACAAGTATTTATTCAAAACAATCCATGCATCCATGTCTCTATTTTTATTTTGTTGGGAAATCACAATCTGTGGTCTCATCACCATGATAAAACCTGGACCGCAGACCACCGGAGGGGAGCAGGATCCTGTTACGTCATCCAAGATGCTTTCAGTGACCCTAATCCTCAGCCTCGCTGTCCTGACCACATCCATGCCCATTGATGACCCAGAAGATGGGGGGAACCACTAGGTGGTCCTGGTGGCCAGCTCCAATGGCTGGTGCAACTTAAGACATCAGGCTGAAGTGTGCCACACTTATCAAATTGTCAAGAAGAAAGGTACCCCCTGAAGAGCAGATTGTGGTGGTGATGCATGACGATATGGCAGATAAAGAAGAGAATCCAGCCAAAGAAATCATTATAGACCGAACCAACAGAAAAGATATGTGGGAGTGCTGAAGGACAACACAAAGAAGTTAATCACTCCTGACAACTTCCTGGCGGTGGTTTTGAGAGATGACGCAGAGGATGTGAAGGGAAAATGATCTGGAAAGGCGATTAAGAGTAGATCTAAGAACCATATCTTTATGTACTTCACTAATTACGGAGCTGGCCTTTCCCAGTGATGACCTCCACTTAAGGGAACTGAACAAGACCATTCAGTACATGTATGACAACAAGTAGTACAAAAAGGTGGTTCTATACATCGAGGCCTGTGAATCGTGCTCCCTGATGAATCACCTACCCAACAATATTGACGTTTATTCTGCCACAGTCCCCAACCCTCACGAGTCCTCTTATGCTTTTCATTATGGCAAGAAGTAACACACAAACCTCTGCCATCTTTACAGTGTCAGCTGGATAGAGGACTCAGACGTGGATGATCTGTCCAAGGAGACACTACACAAACCATACCAGTCATGTCATGTCATGCAGTATGGAAACCGGACTATTTCCAAGATTAAGGTGAGCCAGTTCCAGGGTACAGCTAAAACAGTGGCCCCTCACATTGACCCTGGAGCAGGTACACAATATGGACCTGATCCCCAGCCCAAATGGTTCCCTTAGCCATCCTAAAGAGGAATTCCTGGCTACCAATGATGCTGTTGAGGCCCAGGATGTACTGACCAGGATAAAGGCCCTAAAGGAGGCCAAAGCCTTGATAAAGGAATTGGTAAACCTGTATACTCTTTTAGATATGTTCTAATGTTACTATTTAAAAGGCTCTCCAGGTTGGGCGTTTCCTTGGAGGGCATTTTTTTGTGTGAAAACAGCATAAAGGGTGTGCACTGCAAGGTACACAATTACCTGGCGAAGGATCAGAACTGCAACAAATTCAACCAGTGTGGTACTTGTATGACATTTGGACAATGGTTCTACCTGTCCAACTACACTCTGTGGAAGGTTGGAGATTACAGCATGTCAAGGGGAGGGAGCAGATGATGAAGAGAAAGCCTCCATATGTTCAGACGTGAGCAGCACTCAGACCCAAAAACTGTCTAACAAAACCAAAGAAACATTTGCCCGTGGGACTTTTGAAAGAGTGGTGCTCACTAACAAAGTTATATAAAAGTACAAATTGTATTAGAATTTAACAAAGAAAATCTGTACAAGTAACAGTATATATCTGCATATAAAAAAAAGCAGAATAAAATTGAATTGTTCACCAAAGTAGAGTCTGAATATCAGCCTAATTAATAAAACACTGTTGTATTGCTGAAGCTGCAGTTTCTATGCTCTCTTTACATCAATTTTAAAAAAAACACAAACCCCCAGCATAGGGGTTTGCCAAATATTCAAAAGGTCAGGCATGTTGTTAAATTTTAATAAAATTTGTACTTATATAACCTTGTTGTACCTATTAATGAGCACCACTCTTTCCCACGAACAAATGATTTTGGTTTTGTTAGAGAGCAGATGATGACTGAGATCTACAAGAATGGAACAAATCAGCTGTGGTATGATGGCTACAGAAAACCTACATACCTACACTGGAGGCCTATATGCCGAGTACCAGCCAAAAGTGCCACGAAGAATCATATAAGGGCATTTTTCAGAACACACACTTCTAGATGGCTTTACTGAGGCTGAAGCTCTGCAAAAGTTCAGTCTCCTACTGTACGTCAAGGCTGCGTGTCGTGTCAGAGACCACCATCCAGTGGAGTCATGCAATATCTGGTATGACTAAATTGCTTACTGTACTTATTCTCTGAAAGATCTCCTACGAGATAGTAGCCGGCGGTGTTCCTATGGAGCAGTGGAGGTGTATGCTCGCATGTTAACCCCCATGTAGGTGGGTTAGAGGCTCTGTCAGGCCAAACACGAGAGTGAGAGGCCTTAACAGCTGGTGAGTTTGAATTTCAGCAGGGAGTGGATTCACGTCACAGAGGTGTGGTGGATGTTTGAAAACACAGCTGAGCAGTTTGAGTCACCCTCACTCTTTTTTTTGACTTTCTTCAAATATTTTCATGATTGATTGGTTTCTGGACTTTATAGACATTTACTGTGTTCAATTTTTATTATATATTTTGTCTTGGATTTATATATTTGTATATCACTTTCACTGAGTGTTATAATTTATATTAGCTCATATTGAATTAATTGAATAATTTTATTTAATATTAATTTTTACTTTTTGGGATATTTAGCAATATATGTTTTTTTCACTTTTTTTCTAGTCACGTCTGTATTCAGCTCACTGGCTGGATAAGAGTGTCTGGCATCTCCCCACCTGGGGATTAGCACCACTATTTCATCCATAATTTATGACCAGTATCTGTTTTGTTTTCTTTTTTAGGGGATGCAGGTTACCCACAGCTGACATATACACCACACTACGCCCAAAGTCTATTTTTAATCCAACATATAACAAGGGTCCCTATCTACAGACCTTTTACCAGGTAGTCTACTCAAACCTCATCATCAACATGTGCAGTACTGCTTCAAAGCACACTTATATCAAATTAAACCTTCCCCCACTGGAACGTAATGCCTTAGAGCAGCTGAGTCCATTGTCATCAAACCTGAAGACAAAGGGGGCAGTACAGTCATTCAGGAGAAGGATGATTACATCCTCGAATCATGAAGACTGCTCTCAGACACCAACACCTATGCTACGCTCCCTAGTGACCCCACATTTGCACTTGAAGCCACTACACTTGTCAACAAAGCCTTTACTGATGAAATCTCCAAACCAGAAGCCGCGTTCTTTAGGAAAAATTTCTACAAAGTTCCATATTTCTACCACCTGCCGAAAATTCATAAAGATCTCACCCATCCTTCAGGTCGTCCAATAGTAGCGGCCGTGGATAGCGTCACCAGTGGCTTTTTCATATACATTGATCAATTTCTCCAACCTTTGGCACAGAATCTCCCTTCCTACATATGCAATGGATCCCACCTACTTGAGATGCTGAAACCCTATTCATGGAATAAGAACTGTTAGTGGCTCTCCCTTGACGTGTCATCACTCTACACATCGATACCCCATGATGTAGGAGTAAGGGCTGTCGAACACTTCTTAGCCAACGACCCCCTCACCAATCCCTGGCAAGCCAACTTCATACTTGAAGCTTTGGTCTTCTGCTTCGAACACAACTACTTTGAGTCAGAAGGGACACACTACCTTCAGATTAATGGTACAGCCATGGGGGCAAACTTTGCCCCCAGTTATGCTAATCTCACTATGGGATATAGAAACACACGTACCTCGCAGCTGACCACCCCTTTACTGCACATGTAATATATTACGGTCAATACATCGATAACAGTGATCATTTGGGATGGTACGTTTGATGACATTGTCGCCTTTGTACAGTATTGTAACACTAACACCTCGGGCCTATCTTTGGCCTAACTCTGCCATGACAATGAAACCATATATGCACAGAATTTTATCAAACCCACTGCAGGCAATTCCTTCATACATTACACCAGCTGCCACCATCCCAGATGGGTCAATATCATCCACCGCAGTCAGTTCTGCCGTCTCCGGAACTGCAGTAGAGACTCAGATTATGATTTCCATGGCCAACTTTTGTCTAAAAAATTCCAAGACAAAAGGATACCCTGCTCCACTCAGACACAGCTTTTAACAACAATCGCAGGCTTCCTACCAGTCGTAATAACTCCTCACCTGTCGTCAAGCAACACATTTTTGTTACACAATTTCATGATAAACATAGGAAAACGGAAAAAATACTGGACTCACATTAGTCTATTCTTTTAGAAGATCCCCACTTGAAAACTTCAGCTGGTATCAAACCGAAAGAGACATATAGAAAATCTAGAAACATTAAGAGCAAAATCGCACCTAGCAGAATTAAGTCAGTTCAACTGACCTCATCACAACCTGTCCTCATACCCCTCAGAAGAATGTATCAATGCAAAAAACCCCTCTGCCTTACTTGTCTTTTCGTACGCCATGGTCAAAAAACCTTCAGTGTCAAAGGGAAAAATTACAACCTCAAAGAATTTTACAATTGTTCGACAGACTTGTTTTCTGTCTAACCTGTCCTTGTGGGCTTTTCTATGTTGGCTGAACCATCAAGGTGCTTAGGGCACGTTTTGGGTAACATTGGTGCTTTATTGAACAAGGCCGAGACCACCACAGCGTCCCTAAACATTTCCTAACACACCACGGCCAGTCTAAAGCTGGTCTGGGTGTGTGGGTTATTGAATCCATTCCAGGCACATACCCTGCGGCCGAACGTTATAAAACGCTTGTGCCAACAAGAAACATATTGGATTTACTCCTTGGGCACCCTTACACCTGGCGGGTTAAAACTAGGAAATTGAGGTACACACACTGCTATGAGCCCATCCCAACAGTTTTTATTTTCTGCCTTCATGTATGAGCATTTTTGGGAATGCATGGTTATCCTTCAGTCCATGCTCTCTTATATATAAAGCTACTATGCATATATTGTTTGAATAATCTCCTTAACAACTCTTTGGCTCCCCGCCCCACTCCTCTTGTTCATTTCATTTTTACAGACTTCCCCTATCAACCAATGTTATATATATACACACACACGGATACATTTATCACTTTCCAGTCGACCCTTTTGGAGTCTTTTCTTGCCAATATAACCAAACGTAACTACACGCTATAGTGCCCAGGTACACATGCTCTTCACTTACATGTCTTCTTGTGTTTTCCTAATATGCATGTCCTACCTCTCTTTTTTTAAAATATCAGTTTATATTATTAGTATATAGAATGTACTAATGTTTTTATATAATACGTTTTTATTTTTTTTCTATTTTTATCTTACACACACACACACACACACACACACACACACATATATATATATACACACACACACACAAACATTTAAGTGTTCATTATTTTACCTTTTAGTGCAGTCAAATTTATTAGCAATGTAACAGTAGTGATCACCTGTACACTATAGTTTTGTTTTCTTTCACACTCTTCCATTAGTGCTCCCCTCCCCCCCATAGTACTCCTGTGCATTGTTCTTGGCCATTATCAGCACTGTGTGGTTTTTAGCCAGCGCTGGGTCTTGTAGTCCCACGGCACCGGCATATAAAAATAGCAAACTGCTGACACTCCCCCCTCAGGCCTATTGAAGGAGCAGTAGCTCAAAGCACGTAGCCTATCCACTACGAGTCTTTCCTCTCGGTGGAAGCCCTCCCCCGGAAGTGTACCCGGAAAGTATCAGATGACCCGTGACGTCACGCACGCCCTTTGTGCGCTCCACGCCGGCCCCAGCTTCTGATGCCAGGCAGGGTCTGTATGCTCAGACAGGGATCTGTGTTGTGTGGACAGAGAGAGAAGTAATAATGTAAGCATTCTATCTCACAGAATAGTTTAGTACACTCTAAGGGCTGTGGGAGCAGCCAAGTAAATCCCACACATTTCTGAAATTCCTTAGACTGTATGCAAGAATTACATCTTCCTGTGTGTGTCCAGCCAGATAGATCTGGGTGAGGGTCTCTATCTGTGGCCAGTGGTATTGCGGGCTGTAATAACTTTGGCAGTTGGTTTTATATTCTCTATAATAAGCTTTTCACCTCCAATCAAGGATCTTGCTCTAGGTATTAGGTTACCATGGGGTATGCATTCTTGACATCTGGTGGGAGATTAGAGTGTGCATGTTTTGTGGTTGTTACCTGGGTCTGTATTGGAGAATTTGAGGCTCCTTTGATACATTGCCAGAATGCTGGTTGATTTCTAAAGACACTCAATGGAAAGAGATACATTGCATATATTCCACATCTGCGATGGGGAGACTTATTGGTTCCTACCTACCAAGCCTAAAGGTTTCCCCTCACCCGCTCTGGGTGTTGGATAACCATTGTTTCTGTAAAGGGATTTTTTAATAGGTTGAGCTTTACAGATTGTGATGAACTTTTTGGGTGATATATACAGTATATGAATGGGAAAGTCTGTCTTCCACTGTTCTGCATTGTATATATTCTGCGCCCTGGTTTGTACTGAACAACACAGACTTGTCCTGTATGTCCTATGTATATTCCATACCCCCTGGGCTCTACATTGATAGTCGGGGGGGGGGGGGGGGGGGGATTGGGGAATGGTGAATACAATGCTGCATTCCTTACCATTTACTTTACTATATCAGTTTTGGAGACTGGATGAATATTGTCTTAGTTAAGGACTGTTTCACGTAAGCGGGGCAAACTACTACTCAATTTAGCTGAAGATATTTGGGTGTGTGTAGTATAATGAAGGTCCATAACAGTTATAATAAAACCCTGTGTACCTTTAATATATCAGAACCTGGACATGTGTCCCGGGGTGTGGAGTGTCTGATGGCACAGAGTATTAAACATTAATATATTATTGGGCGGTGTCCTTAGACATGGCCATGAGACATCCTAAGACCTGGGAGACTAAGCTTCCAGTGCCTGTATCATGTCATTTCACTCCATTGGCGATCAGTGATGGAGCAATTCCTGACACCAACACTAATAAGAGATCTATTTTTTTCTATCCCATTGTATTAAATTATAAGGAAGCCATGGTTGTTACCAAAGAGGTGATGTCACCTATTCCACATTATTGGAGCTCCTGTACACGATATGATGGTGAGAAGTAGAGGGGGAAGGGATCAATGAGCAGCGGGGGGGGGGGGGGACAATTAGGAGCACACAGGGGGTAATGAACCCATCACCCAGCTGATGACAAAACCCATCAAAATATGGGAAGAGCCTGCAGTGCGGATTCTGATGACGATGCTTTGTATTTACTGCTTGAAAAGGCCAATGAGACCAAAAAAATTTACTTCATTTCTGGTTTACAGTTTTAAGAATTACTCTGACCAGAATGTAAAGGAAATTGTATACTGAAGGCATTGCTGCACTGTTATTGCAAAAATACAAGAGGGAGCAGAGAAAAAAAAAAAAAAAAAAAAAAATCTATCCTTCAATCCCCAACTTCATACAAGGTGGATTGCTTTTTGAGGCTGAACCCTCAACCAAATTAGTTTGCACAGCCCATAGAGCTCTATACACACGCTGGGTGATGGTTACATTCACATACCAGAACATTTCTCTCAGGATCTCCTTCCAAATACAACTTTTGTATTAGCAGCTCCCTACACAGAACACTGGACTTTATAACTCGTCTTATTTCTAGAAGATCAGAAGAGACAACTAAGTCCTATTTATGAATGATTTCTCTGGACTGAGCTCTGTCTCTGATATAGAAATCTCCCTGTACTGACATACAAGTTGGTTCTCCCCCTATACTGAGATAAAAGTCATCTCTGTGCTGATATATCAATCAAGATTATTTCCCTACAAGGAGCTTCAATGTGCTTCTCCCAACACACAAATGGCTGACTGCTTCTCCCCTCCACCCAGATATAGTCAGCACTGACCCCGCCCACTCATCACATGACCAACACCAACCAATGAATGTGCTCCAGCTCTTTCCACTCACATGACCTCTACCATTACCTATTCATACTGAGCTATATAGCTCCTCCCTTTCACAGATTAACCCTTTTATGTCATTCTCTCTTGGATGATTTATAAAATGTTAATCTAAGAAAACTGCCGCCCCCCCATATATACACGGCCCCAGTCAAAATTCTGTGAATGAAGAGACAAGTACGGAAAGCCTTTTCAGATGACGGCTTGTAGTTCTCAATGAAATATGAGGGGGGCGGTGGTGAGCATCCTTGTAGTTCATTGATTCTTCCTGGAATGAAGTAACTGCCTGTATTGGAGGTACGGGGGAGACATCTACACTGACAGTCTGCAGGAGCCTGACATTGTACCGAAGATCTGATGATCTTACGTGTAATGCTGTATCCTAAGAAAAAAAAATATATAAATGCACTTTTTTAGTATTTTTTTTTTCTTAAAGATTAACTTATCCTTTAATCATGTGAATTTCCCTGCAAGTATCTTAGACCGTTTTTTTCTGTTATTACATTACTTCTGTGCAACATTATGTGCCAATTCAGAACCCAAATTCATGTTATTCTGGCGAGCCAAACTTCCTGCTGATTTATTTTTTATTGTCAACCAATTCATGAGAATCATGGACAACTTTCCACCATCCACAAAAAAACATGCCTCTTCCCACCATTACTTCCAGTATGATCGGGGTAATGGGTTGTAGATCAGGACATATACACGAAGATGGCAAATCTAGAAGTTTAGAGTAAGCTGGCTGGTTGGACTCCTGGATTATCCTCGGTGTTCTATTCTGTGATCCTGTGTGTGGGGGAAGGGTTGTATGTCACACCTAGTACGGGTGGGGTGATCCACATTCATTAATCAGATAGACCTTCCTCAAGTGTGTCAGCCCCTCTGGTGATCTTCTACATCTCAGAGAAATAAAACATGGAGGATTTGACAGCATTTTAGTGAGAGGAACAGAAGAGTTTTCAGAATTGTAAATTACTGTAAATCTCTTCCAGGTCAGACCCGGTGTATGGTGTGTGAGATGCCCGCCAGTGACCCTGCAGAGACCCCTATCTCTCTCTGCAGACACAGAGGGATTCACTAAAACTGGAGCATGCAAAATCTAGTGCAGCTCTGCATTGAAACCAATCGGCTTCCAGGATTTTTTCGTCAAAGCTTTAAATTGAACAAGCTGAAGTTGGAAGCTCATTGGCTACCATGCACAGCTTCTCCAGATTTTGTACTCTTCAGTTTTAGTAAAACACATGGGGGGGTTATTTACGAAAGGAAAATCTACTTTGCACTACAAGTGCACTTGTAAGTGCAATCGCTGTGGATCTGAGGGGAAGATCTGAAATGAGGGGATCTAGTTTAACAAAATCCAAAGAGTTATGTGACCTGACGGGAATTACAATGTTTGGAATATCCTCTTTCCACTTGTCACAACAACATATTATTTTCCCAGCAATCGACCTACACTGGAGAAAAGACCAGCAAGAGGTCCGAAAAATGTTAGACGGCAAACCCTTATTCCTTGTGGGCGATGGACTGTCAGGGCTGGCTCAGCCCTTCCTTCTCTGAGCTGGCCACTCAGCTGTTGCTAATTGCCAGCTCTCATCTCTCTCCACAGTTAACCAGCTGTTGTGGATCTGCTCATCAGTCCAACCTACTTAAAGATCTCCAGCTCACTTAATTCCTGCCTTCGCCACATCACAAGAAACCATCTCCTGCGTTCCTGTTTAAAGACTGGCTTTGCTGACATCCCTTCTGGCTCCTTATCCTGCTTGCGGTTCCTCTACTTAGATCCCTGACTTCTGGCCTGGCTGATTACCCGATCTGGTTACTGAACTCTGGCTTGGCTGGCTTACTTACCTTTTTATTCTTATTAATAAAACAAGTGTGATTTAACTGTACTTCTGTCTTGGTCTGGTTCATGGTTTCTGACAGGGACAATGTGACATTGGTCAGGTTTTTCTGCAAAATATTGTACATACACATTCATGGAGCGAATTTCTAAAAAAGAAAAAAAAAAAAAAATGTGGACATGGAAGTTGTGCAGGTGACTCAGAGCACTTCCTCTGAGTCCATGGAGAAATTTGGCTTCGAAAAATGCTTAGACAGAATTTGTGATGCAAAATTGGAAGTGCATATTATTGGCACAGATCGCCATACAGGAATTAGAAAACTGTTGTGTGGTCCAGAATATGAACGTGTAAATCACCAATTTGACATATGGCACTGTCAAAAATCTAAAGAGAAAACTATTACAACTGTCCATTACAAAAAAAAGCATACCGGCCCACTGACACCATGGATTGGTTCAATTCTAAACCATTTTTATTGGTGCAGCCCAATGTGCAAAGGGGACAAACATGTATTTAAAATCAGATGGGAGTCAGTAATGCACCATATCATTAATGAGCACAGTTGGAAACTAGGAGAAGCAAAATATAAGTGTAAATATGAAATAAGCATTGATGAGCCACATGTGGCATGGTTAGTATAGAAACAGCCAAGCTTATGATGCACTATCTGCAATCGTTCTTGATCCACAAATAATGAAGGACATACTTTTGCCAGACTGGTGCATTGAAAAGCTTCCACAACATGATGCTAAAATACAGACCTAAAACGGATACACTATCGTTATAATTCAGAGGAGGCCAGGAATAAAGAAGTGTTATGCCACAATAACAACAACAACATTATAAGAAAACCAGCAATAGAAAAAAAAATAAAACATTAGAAACTGGAGAAACTGGAGAAACTATACAAATGCCAAGCAAGAACCTTGAATTTCCATGTGGCTGTAAAAAATGGGATTGTGAGAAATGTTTATGAAAAAATTGATAGAGATGATAATGACAGATATGCACACACTAAATTTATAGCAATGTTGAATCTATATAAATGTCTTAACTTGACCCACTAGTGTTTTCTTTAATAAAATTGTTTCTTATTTTTTTGGTGAAATTATTCCAATATTGTAAAAAATGTATTTGGTTATGTAATTTTTTTCTAAAATAGGGCGTACATAAATCCGAATATCCAAATAATATTAATATTATTTAAATTGTTTTGTTTTTTTCTTCTTCTCCTAATTTTCAACAGTGCTCATTAATGACATGGTGCATTATCGACTCCTATCTATCTCTATATTTATCCTCTTCCAAAAAAAGAAATTTTTAGATAATTATGAATGAAAAATAATTTTTATTTTTAACTGTATCTAACAGCCTAATGCAAGTATACAAACATGTAAAGATGTATGAATATTCTCATTCTGTTTCCTTTTTTTACATAACACTGTTAACATAATTGTAAAAAAAAAAAAATAATAAAACATGAACAAATAAAATTGAATGTTACTCTAAGGCAGGGGTCTTCAAACTGAGGCCCTCCAGGTGTTCAGGAACTACAATTCCCATCATGCCTAGTCATGTCTGTGAACGTCAGAGTTTTACAATGCCTCATGGGATGTGTAGTTCTGCAACAGCTGGAGGGCCGTAGTTTGAGGATCCCTGCTCTAAGGCTTCAACGTCATTAGAATACATGAATCTGACATATGAAGCAATCCCACATTCCCCCTGAAAGGTGCCAAATGAGGCACCTGAGGGGTTGGGGGGGGGGGGGAGAGACAAATGAGCGGAAATCGGCTTTAACTGGTTGTAGAGATAAACTTTTAATAATCTTGTATGACAATAGTATACAACACATCATTTTTTGAATGCTTAAATTTATATTAAACATGAAATAGATTATCAGTAATAATTTGGATGTTTAATCTACACCTGTTGTGGTCAGGATCGACACAGTGGGTGGACCCTCAAGATGCAGGGAGATGGTATGGACTTGTACATTTTGTACGTTCTCACTATAAGTTTAGAAACTTTCCAACTGTGTAATGCCTTCAACACCCTCTGGTATGCTGCCGGCCACCTCGGTGATTTCCTGGCAGCACAAAAAAAAATTCAACAGGAGTCACCATTGGAATGCATTTTCTGCACTTGCACCATTCCGTATTCCCAAGACGTTCCTTTTCACCTTCCTCTTGAGTTTGTTGATTGCAGCATGGAAATATTTCGTAATGGATTACATGGAAATGCTGTATCGTTTTCTGGCTCTGGATATTGTGAACATAGTTCCTCAAGCAACATTTGTCTCTGTAGCATAAACCAAAAAGTATATATTTACATATTTACCATTATAGGTTAGTAAAGAAAAGTAATTGTATTGCAATTTTTCACTTAATATTGATTGTTTGCCAAAAATGTAAAATGTTTTGATTTAGCACAGTTACACATTGCTTACTTTTCAAAATTTAAATAAAAAATACGTTTGATAGTAATTAACCATGGTTAATTTTTTATTTCATTTTATAATTACGCACGATATACTTCATGGTACATCAAGCTATGTCTAATAATGCTTACTCTCTCCTCTCATGTAGAGTTGCTAAAACTGCTGACAGAGGGGGATTCAACTTCAATTTGAGGCAGTATTGCATCATACTTTAATATATATATATTATATTCTTTAATTTATTTCTTTTTTTATACACACACATACATACATGCACACACATATATACATACACACCACAAGATACATACATAACGAGATATATCCAGTATCTCACAAAAGTAAGTACACCCCTCACATTTTTGTAAATCTTTTCTTCTATCTTTTCATGTGACAACACTGAAGAAATGACACTTTGCTCCAATGTAAAGTAGTGAGTGTACAGCTTGTATAACAGTGTAAATTTGCTGTCCCCTCAAAATAACTCAACACACAGCCATTAATGTCTAAACCGCTGGCAACAAAAGTGAGTACACCCCCTAAGTGAAAATGTCCAAATTGGGCCCAATTAGCCATTTTCCCTCCCCTGGTGTCATGTGACTCATTAGTGTTACAAGGTCTCAGGTGTGAATGGGGAGCAGGTGTGTTAAATTTGGTGTTATCGCTCTCACTCTCATACTGGTCACTGGAAGTTCAACATGGCACCTCATGGCAAAGAACTCTGAGGATTGATGTGTATAAACCCCCCCAATACGCTTCCAGTAATGAGATGTGTCCGCAGCACCCCTCCCCCGTCACACCTTTGAAGCCTCCCCCATGTTTCTCCACCCATATCTTAACCCTTAGCCTCCCTGGCGATATGATTATTTAATATTTTTGCGTCTCAAAGCGGTACAATTATTTTGCATAGAAATTTGGTGTTTTATATTGTAGGCCTGTAATTCTTAGCAATAACACACTTAAATCTGTTCACCAAGAGTCTAGTAGATATCCCGGGTATGATGAAGTTTGAAACACAAAATCATAATAAATAAATATCCGCGGGGACACTGGAAGGCATCTCACACCCCGTACACAGGATCTAACCTGGAAGGGATTTGGGATTTTAGTTTACAATGGGAAAACAGACAGCAAAGCAGATTACCAATAAAGAAATACTCCAGTCACAAAGCTAATTGTGGCTGGCGTATTGGATAAATGGTAACTGGATAATAACTGTACACAGCCAATTATTGTTTTAAAAGATAAGATATATTGAGTAAATAAATAACATTGAAAGAAATTACAACGCTCAAGCTGTATCATAAAAAAATAACAGCTTTAAACTTCCTGAATATACTCAACTTCACTTATACACTTTTGAGACCCAGTCATTAAAACTCAGGTCAACTTGCATAGGATTTCAACTGTCCCCCTTGACTTTAAGGTGACACCACCACACAAGTGAATATTTTTATATACCGTATTTATCGGCGTATAACACGCACTTTTTTCCCCTTAAAATCAGGGGTAAATCGCAGGTGCGTGTTATACGCCGATCCCCTGTGATCCTGAGCTTCAAAATCGCTGACCGCGATTTGAAAAAGGCGCCGCCGGCGCCAAAATACAGAGCCGGTCCTCGGCTCTTCTCGGCTTCACTCGAGTGCCGCCCGTATACTCGGCTAGGTTCAGATAGCTCTGCTCACAGTCACGCCCATCCCGGGCGGGACTACGAGTGGAGCCGAAAGTGAACAAGAGCCGCCGAGAAGAGCCGAGGACTGGCTCTGTGTATTTCACACCAAGGCTGCTGACTGCAAGGCTGCAAATGACACTGGACAAGCATGCAGATGGATGCTGTGCAAGGCTGCATTGATGGGCATTTAAATGTAAGTTTTTTTCCTTATAATTCCCTCCTAAACTTGGGGTGCATGTTATACGCCGGCGCGTGTTATATGCCGATAAATACGGTGTATATATATATATATATATATATATATATATATTTTTTTTTTTGGTGGGGGGGGTTTAGCATTGCTGTGCCTTCTGAGACAAATGAGCTCCCAGTCACAGAACCCATTCTATATAAGCAGGCGCAGGAGGTTGTGGAAAATTCTGAGGCAAGATTCACATTGCCTATATCTAGTAGGCCATGTGACCTTCCCCTCAAACCAACCAATCCCTGCTTGCCTGAATAAACAGCGGCAAAACTCACATGGCCTAACTCCTATAAGCCATGTGACCTCACCTCAGGCCACTAAACCTAAACAAGGCTCCCTGCGTGCCTTGAAATTGCCACCTGCCGTAATCCCATGAGGAAAGTGGGTTTTCTAGAAACCTTTTTCAAAGTTGAACTTTGTAAGTTCCTGAGTTGTGTACATTATGGTTTGAAACATGCATGTTTAAGCAAAAAAAAAAAAGATATTTCTTATGTCAAACATAAAAACAAAGATGTTGGTTTGTTCAAAAACCCTTTTCAAACGCACATGTGAATGTGCATGGAGTAAAATGTTTTATCCTCAACAATGTGTGGCTTCTTCTTTCAGTGCTCAATACCAGTTTTTGGAGTAAGTTGGTGTTTACACTGACTTTCGGTGCACTTGTAGTGCAAAGTGGATTTGCTTTTAGTAAATAACCCACACAGTGCTCTAAAATTGGCCCCAATCAGGCCATTTTAGTCACTCAAAACAATTAATGGTGCTGAAAAGGATGATTATTTTTATCATTAATGCATTACATACATTAACAACAAAAACAATGTGTGTGTAGCAAACCCACAACAGAATAGTTAGCTAAAGAGATTGTCACCTCATGCATCAAATAAATTATGTTTGCACTATTTAAGAAAATGGCCAAAAAGAAAAGCCCATTGGAGAACCTAGGAGACAGCTAAAAGAAACACAAGCAGTAAATCAAATGAAATATTATTTCAGTTTAAAATAAAGTATTTTCAAAAAATGTTTCTCAAACATTTACTGGCATATCAATGGCCCCCCACCCGCAAAGTACTCCAGATATTTTTGTCTGACTTTGAGGGCGGTTTGGGGAGGGGGGGGGGGTAGTCAAGCCAGGATGGCCAGCCTCAACTGTTTTTGGGGTATCGGCAACATGTGACAGCTGCTACCCACATTGCTGGCCATGTGCTAGATTGGCTCCTTTTCAGTGGATTGCCGGCAACCTGTGCGCCGCCCAGGGAATATCACGGGTTTATTTCCTTCTGTCTGGCTTTACCGGAAAGGAAACCTAAACATATCCCGGATCGCACTGGCCCTAAAGTCCTCTCAAGAAATCTATCAAAAGTCTTCCCAGACAGATTTGGAAATCTTGTGGCTAAGGATATCAACCAGTCAATCTTTTTGAGCTGGCTGACCCTGCAGAGAAACTGAGTATTTTCCAGGAACTGGTTGAAGTGGCCCTTGATGTGGTAGCACCCCGTAGGATGAAATCCAACCCTCGTCCCCTGGGCAAGAGCCCGCAATGGTTCACAAAGGAGCTTAGGCTCCTCAAACAGCGGGCTTGGTCCAGGGAGAGATGCTGGTGGAAGTTCTATCTGGAAGATAAAGAGCTGCATTTGGAGGCCCTCTATTTTTATAAGAGGGCTATAAGAGAGGCTAAAAAGACCATTTCCGGGAGCGAATCAGGGAGGAAGCAAACAGCATGGCTGAACTCTAAGATCTCTTCTGAGTTAACCCACCCGGAAGCTACCAGCTCTGCTCCTAAGGAGTCACAGAATTGGTGCCAGGAGCTTGCCGACTTCTTTGTCTCTAAGGTTAAGACCAAGAAAGGACTTGTACACATGGATTTGAAGACAGAAAATGTTTTTGTATTTGACAAGGAATGCCGATGTGTGAAGATCACAGACTTTGGCATTGCTAAGGTCAGAGGGACAGTGATAACATCCAGGTGTTGCAGCAAATCCTACATGGCCCCAGAAATGCATGATGTGAGTATTTCAGGTGGACTGGTTGTAGATGACATCCTCGATGTGTGGGCATTTGGTGTCATCATTTGCTGCTTACTTACAAAGGAGTTTTCATGGCAGATGGCCATCCTAGATGATGAACGATATAAACCTTTGGTTGACTGGCAAAACTATTTCAAGACGGATAACCCTTCCTGAAGCATGGAAAAAGCTTCCCACTGGGATACAAAGTATGTCACTTCCAAGCACACAGTGCCTTCTACCATCATTGGAGTCCAGCTGCATAGACACCGATGAACCAAGTAGCAGCATTTGCTTTGACAGGTAAAGAAATGAGGATCAAGGTATATTTTGTGTGAGCAAAGCCACCTTGCTGGATAAGCCAGCTCATCAGTCCTGGTCACACGTTGCTGTGAGCAATACAACCAGCATCCAAGCAAAAAACCTCAAGAACCAAAAGAACCTGCATGTGTCTCCATGCAACCTTAAAGAAAATTAGACATCCCACCAGGATCCAGATATTTGGGGAAAGTACTAAATGAAAAGTGGAACACATTTCCTGAGAGCTACATTTCAAGATGTACAAAGAAATACTTGGAATCAACGGTGTTCTGGTCAGGGCTTTTGTTTTTTAAAGCTTGCACAAGACCAAAGGCTTGGCCGTTTGTTGTCTTCCAGTCACCGGTTTCCCTGCCTCCCTCTAGCTTGTTGGGAAAAATATTTTTCCTAATATGTCAGAGGGACACAGACAGAACATGTTGTCCTCCATCCTCTGGCTTTTTGGGAAAAGCTTTATTTCCAATGTGCCTGAGAGATATGACAATACATGTTGTACCGCCGCTGTCTGATTTGGGACCATTATAAAAGTGGTAGTCAAGTTACTAAAAGTTTTGAATCCTTGAGTATCTCCAGAACTCCCACCGAATGCCACAGGCTTCTGAGGGCAGCAGGAGTCCTATCTTAAAGTTATTTGTAAATCCCAAAATTGACAAATATTGGATTTGAGTGTTAAGTTGAGTATTATAATTTTATCTGGGCAACTGTTCTGGTACTTCAACATCTGCAGAGAGCAGGGGTGGTCAAGAATATGACTGTGTAGGAATGGGAGAAAATAGTGGACCACCAGTATGTCACTTCCGAGCACACCGTGTCTTTTACAATCATAGGGGTCCAGCTGCATTGACACGGATGAACCAAGTAGAAGCATTTGCTTTGACAGGAAAAGAAGAAATGAGGATCAAGGTATATTTTGAGTGAGCAAAGCCAACCTTGCTGGATAAGACTCTGCAGAGAACCACTTACAACTTTGTGTTTTTACGTAGGAATTCCAGAAGACGTGATAAAGAGCTGTGCTG
Organism: Aquarana catesbeiana; assembly: GCF_042186555.1. NCBI lineage: Eukaryota > Metazoa > Chordata > Amphibia > Anura > Ranidae > Aquarana > Aquarana catesbeiana. The sequence goes on from NC_133324.1 coordinate 955,531,093, forward strand.
TTCAGATTCCCAATGCCCTCAAATTCATAGCAGAGAAAGGACTTGTACACATGAATTTGAAGACAGAAAATGTTTTGGTATTTGACAAGGAATACCAGTGTGTGAAGATCACAGACTTTGGCCTTGCTAAGGTCAGAGGGACAGTGATAACATCCAGGTGTTGCAGCAAATCCTACATGGCCCCAGAAATGCATGACGTGATTATTTCAGGTGGACTGGTTGTAGATACATCCTCGATGTGTGGGTGTTTGGATTATTATTGATTATTTTCTGAAACCACTAGTGATGAAAGGAAGATCATACCTACGGGACAGTACACAATCAATGAATTGACACATGTGACTGAAGCTAATGATTTTCTTCTTGTGACGATAGACGTGGCAAATTTATGAACATGTGGGAAGAATATATAAGATTACGCCCAGAAATCAGATTTTACCGTAGGTATATTGATAACGTGATCATTGTGTGGAAAGGCACTACAGATTCCTTTCAAGAATTCCTAAAGGAAATGAACTAGAATCGATATGGCATCTCCTTCAGTGGGAAATGTGACCCCCAAGAAATAGACTATCTGGATGTGCAGATTTTTAAGGTAAATAATGAATTGCACACAAGAACTTTCTTTAAAGCAACGGACCGTAACGGTTATATCCCAGTATCCAGCTGCCACCATCCTAAGTGGAAGGAGAATATACCGAAAGGCCAACTGACAAGGTAATGGAGAAATTGTTATAATGTAGAAGATGTGCAAGCAGATACCTTGATCAAAAAATTTGTGGATAAGGGGTACCAAAAAGAATCTCTGATGAGGCAGAAGATGGCATTTAGATCGAAATTCCCTATTGGAAAATAAAAAGAAAGACACTAACCCCTCTCAAATGGAACTGGCTTTTATCACTGGATTCAACAATCAATATCGATCGGTGGAACACATCATCAGGAAATATTGGCCGATCCTGAAATCAGATAGAGTCCTGGCGAAAATACTCTCAAAGAAGCCAAGATTAATTTACAAAAAGGCCCCCAATTTGAGAAATCAGCTGGTACACAATGTAGTTGACGGACCTAAAACTATAAAACTGTTCCCTCAAACGAAAGGTTTCTACAGATGTCAAAGATGCCTACCCTGTCGTGTGAGTAAAAAAAACAGCCAAAGAAAAGGATATCTTTTAAATCTAGAACCGGAAGAGAGTACCAAATTAGGGAATTGATCACGTGTGACAGCACCCATGTCACATACGTGATCGAATGTCCCTGTCGATTACAGTATGTGGAAAGAACTACTGGGCCTCTTTGTTAGAATTAGAGAATATATAAACAATATTAGGAAAGGCTTTCCGAAACATAACCTTTCTAGCCACTTCGATGAGTTCCATAACAGAGACCCCACCAGATGAATTTTCTATGGTATTGATTTGATTAATGATCATTGGAAAGGCGGAGATAAAAGAATAAAAGTATCCCAGAACGAGACTAAGTGGATGTACCGCCTAGGGAGTTTAGTACCTAGAGGGTTGAATGTGGACATTGATCTTAATTGTTTTTTATCTAATTTTTAGTAATGAGGCATTTCATGTGCTGTTATAACTAGTGGGTTTCTTATATAGGACTCTACATTCCTCATCACCCATTACTTTCAACACATAGAGTGAACTCTAATATAGAACTCCAATATAGTACAGTATAATATAGAAACTCTAATTTCCTCACCATCCACATTCTTAAAACACAGAGTGAGTTCCAATATACATTCCAATATAGTACTCCAATTTTTTATGTTTATATATCTAAGTATATACAAAAAATATATTTTACTTTTTTACAATCCCTGAGTGTATCTAGATGGGTTTAATGTTATTCAGAATATATACCCTCTCCTCTTTAACCGCTTCCCGACCAGCGCACGCCGATGTACGTCGGCAGAGCAGCACGGCTGGGCAAATGGGCGTTCCTGTACGTCCATTTGAATTTCCCGCCGTGCCATTGCGTGCGCGCCGCCAGCTCCGTGAGTCGGGTCGCGGGTCCCGCGGACTCGATCGCCGCGGGGATATCCGCGATCGCCTCACGGAGCGGATGAACGGGGAGATGCCGTTGTAAACAGCATCTCCCCGTTCTGCCTAGTGACAAGTGTCATTCGATCTCTGCTCCCTGTCATCGGAGCAGAGATCAGTGACGTCACCCACACAGCCCATCCCCCTACAGTTAGTAATCACTCCCTAGGACACACTTAACCCCTCCCCGCCCCCCAGTGGTTAACCCCTTCACTGCCAGTGTCATTTACACAGTAATCCGTGCATTTTTAATCGCACTGATCGCTGTATAAATGACAATGGTCCCAAAAATGTGTCAAAAATGTCTGACATGTCCGCCATAACATCACAGTCACAATAAAAATCGCTGATCGCCGCCATTACTAGTAAAAAAAAATATTAATAAAAATGCCATAAAACTATCCCCTATTTAGTAAACACTATAACGTTTGCGCAAACCAATTAATAAACGCTAATTGGTGATTTTTTTTTTACCAAAAATATGTAGAAGAATACGATCGGCCTAAACTGAAGAAAAATGATTTTTTTATATATTTTTGGGGGATATTTATTATAGCAAAATGTAAAAAATAATGCATTTTTTTCAAAATTGTCGCTCTTATTTTGTTTAGAGCGCAAAAAATAAAAATCGCAGAGGCGATCAAATACCACCAAAAGAAAGCTCTATTTGTGGGAAAAAAAGGACATCTATTTTGTTTGGGAGCAACGTCGCACGACCGCGCAATTGTCAGTTAAAGCGACGCAGTGCCGAATCGCAAAAAACGCTCTGGTCAGGAAGGGGGTAAATCCTTCCGGGGCTGAAGTGGTTAATATATTTCTAATATATTAACATTAATTTAATTTTATTTTTATAGCATTAATACATTTTCTTTGCATTTTTTGTACATTATATTAGATTCCCTCATGCTATGCCTGTTTTTATGTAACTTACTGATTGGATTAATATTAGTCTTGGTATTTATTGATATTTTTACCATGTCATATCTGGATTGTACCGGGTTGTTTTTTGTCACTGCTACTCCGTATGAGCATTTTACCTTTTCTGTTCTATACCACCAGGTGGCGCTTAAGGAGAGTTTAAATTAGACATGTGGGTGTTTCTCCTTTACAACTTTAGGTGGCGCCAGTATCGCTATAAAAGATTGAATTTCTCTGGTGGCGTTAATGGGAGATTCTAATTTGGTATGCTTACTGCTTGTTAGTGTTATATAGCAGGTGATTGGCTGCAGTGACAACTACACCCGAGATATAAGGCGTATGGTGTATCAAGATGGCAGCGCCTCAGATGACGTCCGTGTGACGAAACACGTAAGCCGGGACTAACTTGATACTCATTACGTCATATCCGGAAGCTGTGGTTTCGGACATATGATCGGTGGAACGCAAGCTCGGCTTCAGGAAGCGTTGCTTCCCCGCGATGTTTGGAGAGCTGTGAGTCTGCGAGTTCCCTCTCCCCTTTTTTAACTTTCATTCCTTGGATTCATTTTACTAATAATTTTTAATAAAAGCAGTTAAGACGGAGTGACACTATGTGGATCGTTTTTTCTTCTTTTTTATAAACACACATATGTGGATGCCTGGTCGGGAACTACCTTGAGAGAGGAGACAGTGGAGTCTCCTTCCCCTTTCCTCCACCCGTGGACGGTCCTGTGCTTTGAAGCTAGGAACTGGAAGAATACTGCAACCCTGTGATTGGGATTAACACTTCACGCTTGTAACCCTGCAGGATTAGGGCGCTCTGGTGAGTGCAAACACATAAGGGGAACACTGTCACCAATGTCAGCACTTCTTGCTCATGTTTAATTTTAAAGAAGATTTTTACGAAATGGATGGAGCACCATGTCACTTTCTATGGACACTTAGTTTTGATTGCTATGAGATAATATCAATTTGTTTATATATGCATTGCACAAGTTTACTAATGATGACTGATGAGTAATATGCTCATTGATTGTGTATTTTTTACTCATTTATTGATGTATATGTTTTTTTTTCACATATTTATTTTTAGCACCTGTCACTTATATATCCTCCTACAATAGGAAGGATTAGCTCCTGTGGGATATACACATTTCACTGTATACTTATACACATGTAAATTAACTGTTCACAAAAAACAGCGCAATTCCCTACTTTTTGTTTTTATATTTTATATTATGTTTGATAATAAATTATCCTTACATATTTGGTGCAGGGGTAGACAATGGGTAAACAAGAATTGGTGAGTGATGGCACGTCTGAAACATCACATGTGGCCAAATTCTCAGCTATGTGGCTTTCTTGAGGCTATAAATGGCAGCGTGTTCCTGTAATCCATGTGCGTGGTGTGATCTGACCCTGTTTCCGGACAGCTACACAGCTGTGTGCGGGGAAGTGGACAGCTGGGGGGGGGGGGGGGCAGTTGCAGTTTCTCCTTTTTTCTAAACTCCCTCTGCTGAGGTGTGAATGCAGCCTAACATTTTGTAACTATAAATCAGGAGGTTGAGGATGTGGCCAGGTTTTTATATTTTATGGACCCTAAATATTTAAATGTAAACTTTAATTACATCAAAAAGGTGAATCAATTTATAATGCCATCAACTGCTTCTTCAAAAGCCATGTGCCTGAGAGATATGACAATACATGTTGTACCCCCGCTGTCTGATTTGGGCCCATTATAAAGTGGTAGTCAAGTCACTAAATGTTTGAATCCTTGAAGAGTATCTCCAGAACTCCCACCGAATGCCACAGGCTTCTGAGGGCAGCAGGAGTGCTATCTTAAAGGTATTTTTAAATCCCAAAATTAACAAATATTGGCTGAGTGTTAATTTGGATATTATATTTTATCTGGGCAGCTGTTCTGGTACTTCAACATCTGCAGAGAGCAGGGGTGGTCAAGAATATGACTGTGTAGGAGTGGGAGAAAAGAGTGGACCACCAGTATGTCACTTCCGAGCACACAGTGTCTTTTACAATCATTGGGGTCCAGCTGCATTGACACAGATGAACCAAGTAGCAGCATTTGCTTTGACAGGAAAAGAAATGTGAATCAAGGTATATTTTGAGTGAGCAAAGCCAACCTTGCTGGATAAGACTCTGCAGAGAACCACTTACAACTTTGTGTTTTTAGGTAGGAATTCCAGAAGAGAATAGCAGAGAAAGGACTTGTACACATGAATTTGAAGACAGAAAATGTTTTGGTATTTGACAAGGAATGCCAGTGTGTGAAGATCACAGACTTTGGCCTTGCTAAGGTCAAAGGGACAGTGATAACATCCAGGTGTTGCAGCAAATCCTACTTGGCCCCAGCAATGCATGATGTGACCATTTCAGGTGGACTGGTTGTAGATCACATCCTCGATGTGTGGGCATTTGGTGTCATCCTTTGCTGCCTACTTACAGAGAAGTTTTCATGGCAGATGGCCATCCTTGATGATGAAGGATATAAACTTTTGGTTGACTGGCAAAATAATTTCAAAATGGATAACCCTTCCTGAAGCATGGAGAAAGCTTCCCATTGGGATACAAAAGGATGTTTATTGAGCTTTTGGCAATTGATTACACCAAAAGAAGTCAAAGTACCAAAGTCCTCAAATACACGTGAAAGCTGGAAAGAAGATCCAATTGAAAGGAATTTGTCTGCACAGTCTGAGGGATCATTGGCTTCTTGCCTGGACACGTCACAGAGCTGTGTTTCTCAGCGTCCATGTCTTCTTCCCTTTTGAACACAAACGCTTCTGGATCTCAGTCTGAGTTGATGGGCCAGAGCCAAAGGAGGACAACATGTCAGAGGCACTAATTATGTTTGATAATGAATTCTCCTTATATATTTGGTCCAGAGGTAGACAATGGGTAAACAAGAATTTGTGACTGATGGCACGTCTGAAACATCATCACATGTGGCTAAATTTTTTTCAGCTATGTGGCTTTCTTGAAAATATAAATGGCAGCCTGTGATCTGACCCTTATCCCCCTGAGTACCAGACAGCTACACAGCTGTGTGCGGGGGTGGACAGCAGTGTGCGGGGGTGGGGCAGTTGCAGCTTCTTTTTTCTAAACTCCCTCTGCTTAGGTGTGAATGCAGCCTATAATTTTGGAACTATAAATCAGGAGGTTGAGGATGTGGCTAGGTTTTTATATTTTATGGACCCTAAATATTTAAACTTAAACTTTAATGACATTGAAAAGGTGAATCAATTTATAATGAGAAGTAAATACTTAAGGTACATGCATAACTTTTTCCATACTGTATATTTTCTATGCAAGTCACCAGTGATATATAGAAGAGAATGAAAAGCATTTAGTCCATGACAACATTGGTAAAAGGTTTGCATCCTTGATAAGTATCTCCAGAACTCCCACCGAATGCCGCAGGCTTCTGGGGGCAGCAAAAAACCTCAAGAACCAAAGGAACCTGCAAGTGTCTCCATGCAACCTTTAAGAAAATTAGACATCCCACCAGGATCAAGAGATTTGGGGAAAGTACTAAATGAAAAGTGGAACACATTACCTGAGAGCTATATTTCAAGATGTACAAAGAAATACTTGGAATCACCAGTGTTCTGGTCAGGACTTTTGTTTTTTTAAAGCTCGCACAAGACCAATGATTTGGCTGTTTGTTGTCTTCCTGTCACCGGCACATCCTAGAAATTAGTTTCCCTGCCTCCCTCTAGCTTGTTGGGAAAAATATTTTTTCCTAATATGTCAGGAGGGACACAGACAGAACATGTTGTCCTTCATCCGCTGACTTGTTGGGAAAAGCTTTATTTCCAATGTGTCTGAGAGATATGACAATACATGTTGTACCCCCGCTGTCTGATTTGGGACCATTATAAAGTGGTAGTCAAGTCACTAAAAGGTTTGAATCCTTGATGATTATCTCCAGAACTCCCACCGAACACCACAGGCTTCTGGGGGCAGCAGAGGAGTCCTTTAACATTATTGGTAAAGCCCAAAATGACCAAATATTGAATTTGACTGTCAAGTTGGATGCAGAGAACCACTTACAACTTTGTGTTTTTAGGTAGAAATTCCTGAAGATGTGATAAAAGAGATGTGCTGTTCTGATTCCCAATGCCCTCAAATTCATAGCAGAGAAATGACTTGTACACATGGATTTGAAGACAGAAAATCATTTGGTATTTGACAAGGAATGCCGGTGTGTGAAGATCACAGACTTTGGCCTTGTTAAAGTCAGAGGGACAGTGATAACATCCAGGTGTTGCAGCAAATCCTACATGGCCCCAGAAATGCATGACGTGACCATTTCAGGTGGATTGGTTGTAGATCACATCCTCGATGTGTGGGCGTTTGGTGTCATCTGCTGCCTACTGATAGAGGAGTTTTCATGGCAGATGGCCATCCTTGATGATGTCTGTCTTCTCCCCCTCAGCTCTCGTGCCATACTCTGGCTGCTGCCGTCCGTTTGGGGGTTCAGCGATGGAAACTCTGGCTTCGTTCATTGGTAAGTATTGGGCCGTTTTGCTCTGGCCCATTCGGCCAGTGTTCTTACATCTACCACTGGATACATCTTTTTGTCTATTTAGATATTATTTCATCCGCATCCACCCCTGATGAGCGAGCAATGATCTTGCGAAACGTGCGTCAGGTTTTCTGATGCGTCAATTTGTATATACTGTATAACGTTTGTATCAACTTTATTTATTGTCTTCATTATGTGCAAATCCATTGGCTGAGCTAATATGCTATATTATTCATGTATGTACATTCATTTTAATAAACATTTATACTACTATTACTCTTGTCACTCAGTGGCTAACTGTGACCACCTCATTTAAAGTCCCAGGGCGACTCTTTTTTTGCATATGTATATAGGGATGGAGGTGTATCACTGGTGACTGCAGACCTTTTTAATTTTTTTCCTTCTATTCACAAGGACTACAGCAGGTACAGAAATATTTCCTCATGAGGAAGGAACTTGAAAAAGGTGCCTATGGAAGAGTATTCTTGGCAAATTAAGGGAAAATAGGTCAGTGAATAAATCTAATCGCCATTTCAATATTGTCTAAAAACATTTATGTATATCTTTGTAAATGTGATTTGTAAGATATAGACTTTTTCCCAAGAGCTCACTAATTGTAGACTTACTCTAAAATCAACACTCTTAATGAAGAATAGCAGGTATATGCCATCAAAGAATATGGCCCAATGCCAGAATTTATTACATCTCTATACATATAAAAAGGTATAAAACATTAACACATTTTTTAGGAATTATTTAGGGAACTAAGCAGCGGGTATATTCTTGGAAGGCATTTTGTAAATATCAAAATGTCTTGATGGGTAAATCTCTCTGGAGTAGTGGACATTCCTAGACAGGCTGCATTTGCTAATGAAGACATGTGATGCTGAGTCTAAGAAAACTTATATTAAAAAAAATAGAAATCCAATTAATACAAGGAATCAACTTGGAGCAGTCAGTCTGGGAAGTATATAATGCTAGGATGTCCTCCAGCCAGATTCTGACTCTGATTCTACCAATTTTAAGTACATTAGGATATACGTATGATCACATTATTTTTAGTTTTGTATAGAATTACAGTACGAGATGTAAAGAGGTTAAAACTCCTGTCAGTCCTTTTGGGAAGAGATTTCTCTTCACTTCTTCTCCCGGAGATGCAACAGGAAGTGGGAGGAAACTCTTAGTTGACATTAGTAGAGGTGTCCATTTTGGAAGATTATTGCCGCGTACACACGAACGGACTTTACGGCAGACTTTGCCAGGGGGACGGGATTTCGTCGGACAATTCGATCATGTGTGGGCTCCAGCGGACATTGTTTGCTCAAAAGTTGGACGGACTTAGATTTGAAACATGTTTTAAATTTATCCGTCAAACTCGAGTCCGGTCGAAAAATCTGCTCGTCTGTATGCTAGTTCGACAGACAAAAAGCCACGCTAGGGCAGCTATTGGCTACTGGCTATGAACTTCTTTATTTTAGTCCGGTCGTACGTCATCACGTACGAATTCGACAGACTTTGGTGGATTGTGTGTAGGCAAGTCCGTTCATTCAGAAAGTCCGTCGTAAAGTATGTTGCAAAGTCTGCCGTAAAGTCTGACCGTGTGTACTTGGCATTACACTTACCTTTTGTTCTGACAACTTTATAATTTTGAATTTTCAATCACTTTGTCTCAATAACAGAGGTCACCAGGACAATTAAAGAGGGTGAATATATAGCAAATACATACACATAAGAAGTCATCTCTTGTCTAAAACTAAATAAGTTAGGGCTATACATACACTTTACCTGTTTCTGGATAAGTATTCTGATTGTTTTTAACCTCAATTGTATTTTGATTCTTTTTTTAGGTAGAAATTCCAGGAGACAGGATAAAGAGATGTGCTGTTCAGATTCCCAATGCCCTCAAATTTATAGCAGAGAAAGGACTTGTACACATGAATTTGAAGACAGAAAATGTTTTGACAAGAAATGCCAGTGTGTGAAGATCACAGACTTTGGCATTGCTAAGGTTAGAGGGACAGTGATAACATCCAGGTGTTGCAGCAAATCCTACATGGCACCAGAAATGCATGATGTGACCATTTCAGGTGGACTGGTTGTAGATGACCATCCCCGATGTGTGGGCGTTTGGTGTCATCATTTGCTGCCTACTTACAGAGGCGTTTTCATGGCAGATGGCCATCCTTGATGAAGGATATAAATTTTTGGTTGACTGGCAAAACAATTTCAAGATGGATAATCCTTCCTGAAGCATGGAGAAAGCTTGCCACTGGTATACAAAGGATGTTTATTGACGTTTTGACAATTGATTACACCAAAAGAAGTCAAAGTACCAAAGTCCTCAAATACACAAGTGAAAGCTGGAAAGAAGAAGATCCCATTGAAAGGAATTTGTCTGCACAGTCTGAGGGATCATTGGCTTCATGTCTTCTTCCCTTTTAACCACTTCAGCCCCGGAAGGATTTACCCCCTTCCTGACCAGAGCTTTTTTTGGTGCCTTTGGTGCCTTTTGCTAGGAAGCCGAGCAGGAGGAAGCAGAGCAGGCAGTTGATGCACCTGTGGCTCACCTTCGCCAGCCACGGCATTTTTCCCCACGGGCATATTTTGAAAGCATGCAGAACTCTGATATCCGTAGCAAGTTTCGGTTAGGGCGAGAAGCAATTATGCACCTCTATCAGCTCATATAGCATAAAATTTCAACATCTACAGACTGTAGTCATGCTGTGCCAGGCATGGTTAGGTTGCTTGCGACTCTGTACATCTTGGGTCGGGGCAGCTTCCAAGCCACTTCTGGAAGTATTATGGGTCTAAGCCAACCCACGGTGTCCAGGGTGTTTATGCAGGTCATAGATGCTATTCTTGACCTTGTACCACAATTTATTCACTGGCCACAGAATGAAGATGAGTGAAATGACGTGAAGGTGGCTTTCTACCACTGTGCACAAAAATGCCACAAATCCTGGGGGCCATCGATTGCCACGTGTGTACAATCAGGCCCCCAGGATAAGTGAAGCAGGCTATCGGAATCGCAAGCAGTATCACTCCATCAACGTCCAAGTTGTGTGCGATGACAGACAGCGCATAATGACTGTTCAGGCGGCTTTCCCAGGGTCGTGCCATGATGCCTACATCTTAAAGCAGACCGGCCTTTTCCGGAAATTTGAGGGTGGACAAATACCGTCCGGGTGGCTTATTGGTACAGTATTTTTTTTTATGCAGAACATGCATTTTTTTACAGGCATCTAAGGTCACATGAAGGGATGGAAAAAAAAATATAAGGCTGGATAGCCGCATTCCAAATATGGGGGCAGTTCTTGCCCGTGCTGCCCCCACATTTTACGAGGTGAAATGATTCACTCTAGATCCTTAAATAGAGATTTTAAGGCAACTTCATTCATCATTTTAACAATAGATATGTAGTGTATGTTGCCACTTGTGAACAATGTTCCATTCAATATGTGGGACGCACGACTCGTAGGCTTAGAGACAGGCTATATGATCATCTTTACGATATATCTAGAAACCATTCCACCAACATAGCGAGGCATTGGAATTTATGCCACGATAAAGATGTCAGCAGCCTACGCATCCAGGGGGTTGAAAAAGTCATGTCATCAAAAAGGGGAGGTGATAAGTTTAGGTTACTCTGTAAGAGAGAGGTTTACTAGATACTCCATCTCCATATGAGGCAGCCCACCGGCCTCAACTTTGAGTGGGATGTCTCACACTTCTGTGAGTGACTTTCATACCCTCATACACTGGTTGTTCTATTCTTGCTTTGATATGTCAGTGTTGTTGGAATAAATATATATATTTTTTTTTTTTGTTTGTTTGAGATTTCCCTATCTTGGTATGTTCATGTATTTTGATTTTTATGATGCTTCTTGATAGGGAGTCATGGTTGTCCGTTGTGTGCTAGCATATTCCATCTTAGTTCTGCTTGGCTCACCTTTTTTCTTTTCCTGCTATGTTCCCTCTTGTGTTTCTTCTATTTCTCTTTCTTACTTTTTTTTAGTGGTGAATAGAAAAAGAGGAATTTTAGTAATCTAAAACTTTGTCACTGCACGATTATATGGATATGAACTAATATTGAGGAGGGATTGTACCATCTTTTAGCGGATTAGATATCTTTGAGCTACACGCACCAGTATTTATACACGGAGGGATGGGCGTCTTGGTCTTTTCCCTCGTTGTTTGTTGGTGCATGATATTTTTTTTATTACATACAGTATTAGTTTATATGTTTTTTTTTTCTTTTTTAGGTTGCACCGGTGTCTCTTTTCTCTAAGTGTGGGATTGTTTATGTCCTTTATTATTATATATGTCTTTGATATGTGGAATCTCCAGGATGGAGAGTTTTTCCATCTGTTTAATGGTTAAACCTTGGATTTTAGATGTTCACAGGTGCTTCCCATTATATTACTCATGGCATATATGTCTTGTCTATTTGTTTAATTACTCAGGTGTATATAATGTCTGTATGTAAATCCAGCACTCTAGCTATGACTAAGCACTGTGCCTGGTGTGAAACACGTCAGCAGCAGTGCAGTTAGTCTGTACCCACCTTTGATGCCTTGATTTTACTTTTCAATAAAGGTGAATATTTGGTGTGCGGCTATCCAGCCTTATATTTTTTTTCCATTATCTCTGTTGCAAACAGAGCCAGCACCCTGTTTAACTGTGGAGACAGCTGACCTCAGGAGAGGTAATCATACTGGAGCGGTGAACATTCACATGAAGGAATGGGAAGGACTCATTTATGTTTTGTTCTTTCTTTTTGTTTTTAGGTGATGCCGGTTATCCGCAGCTGGAGGTGGCTGATGGCTTCAATCAGGCACCCTTCTGGGCAGCCATAACAGCGCTATAACAGTGCGTTAAGTAAAAGCCGGGGCATTGTCAAGCTCACTATTGGCCTGCTGAAGTCCCGGTTTTATGTTTGGCCAGGCCCGGGGAGGAGCTACTGTACTCTCCTCCAAAGTTTTCCAGGATCATCCTTGCCTGTTGTGTCTTGCACAACATGTGTGTTGCGAGGGATGATTCCTGGGAGCTTAATGAGAAGAGGAAGCCAGGAGGTCCGCCAGTTGTCGGTCCACAGACACAGCAACACTAATGCTGGGCCTGCCACCCGGAATCAGCTGATTGCTGGTTACTTTACATATACGTATAACATAGCTAGAGATAGAGAATGTGTCAAAAATTCCTACTTTGCAGGGTATCCCTCACAAGGACACAGATGCTAAGAAACATCTGACAGTTGTGGTTGACCCTCTCTCCAGTGTGTAGTTAACATGACAAACAATTTACTTTGCCTCTAACACTAAACTCGATTATTAACTGTGTGGCAATTTCAAAGAGGGTGGAGAGGGAGTAGAACACCTGACAGGTGTTTGCTTGTGTCTGTGCCACATGTATATAGACATGCAATTTGTTTAGTTCCAAATTCGTTTAACGAATTTTGACAAATTTGTTAATTCCTAAATTTCTGAATTTACTGAAATTTGGAAATTCTGAAATTCAAAATTTCAGAAATTTGAATATTCTAAGTATCATAAATTTAAAAATTAGAAAAATTTGGAATTTTGAAAATCCAAGAAGAATGAAATCTGAAAATTCAAAAACCTGAAAATCTGAAATAACTATTCAATTATAGGTATTGAAATTTCCATTCAAATTTGGCTGTGAACGTAACCAGTACAAATTTATCCAAACTTACGAATTATCTGAAATAACGAATGCTGAACAGCCAAATTTGTAAGGAAATTCCAATACCTATAATTTAATAGTTATTATTTCAAATTTTACTGATTCTTTCTTATTTTTCAGAAATTCCAAAAATTAGCAATTCGTAAATCCAAAAATTAGAAATTCGAAAGTTTGGACATTTGAAATTTCCAAATTCCGAATTTCCAAAAAAATAAAAAAAGAATGTAACAAAAACGATAAAAACACATTTTTTGTCAGTGCACATGTCTAATATTTAGGAGGAACAATAACCTCAGCTAGGTATCTAAATGTGTTTTATGTTTTTTCAGCCAACATCATGGCATGTACCCTAGGAAGCCTGGTTTGATGGACTGTCTGGCGTCACAGGTGCGTTTTTCAATCTTATCTTATATGTTTTTGTAGTTGCTAAAATAAGAGACCTCTTTAAAAAGGGTTGTAAAGGTCCGTGTTTTTTCACCTTAATGCATTCTATGACAGAATCTGATGAGTTAACAGAAGAGATTCTCACAGATCAGACTTAAAATGATGATTGATCGTGTTACCCCGCAGCAGCTGAGCACTTCAAGAACCAGTGCTTTAACTGACAACTCCCTGTATGCATACTTCATGAGACAGTTGTACACTCTGTGAATTTGGATACCCACTAGAGAGCAACACATGCTATAATTGTCTGCCAAAATCTGCACTGACACAGCTGGCACTGACACAGCAGGTGACACAAAGTCTTCCAGTAGAGGGCGCATGGGTGTTGTGAATAACCCTCTCTGATGTTTGCCCCCTCTAAAGCTGCTGCCTCAAACCTAATCTCTACTCTAAGATGATTATTCTACATCACAAATCTTCAGTACAAACCCCAGCCTTCACTTACACAGCCAAGTCCATCTAAGTTAGTTCAAACCCCAACCACAACACTACCTGCCTCTGCAATAGATATTTTATGCCTAAAATGATTTTTACCTTCAGAATACATTATTGATTGTCATTATTAATGTGGCAGTGAACTTTTGACATACAGTTTGGCTTAAAAAGTTTCAGAACACTGCCTGGACATTCTGAGAAAAAAAGGACACCATAAGCCAGCTCTGGAATTTTATCTAGAGAAGCTCTCTGACAAAAGTCTCTTCTCTGGCCATTTGGTAGTGTAAGTTAGGGACTAAGTGGAATGTCACTTCAAAAGGGCTCAATTGAGGCGAGGGGGGAGGAAGGCAGCTGCGACTGTCTTTTATGGCAATTGGTGACCTCCAGCTGACCAAGTATCTTGAGATTTTGCCTAAGAGCGCCATCCATTGACTGAAAATGGCTAAATCTTAAGATCACTAAAATCTATTGAAAGGTGTGGCTTTACCTGGGTTAGTGGGTATAGGGGCTGTCTTCTGCAAAAGTATATAGAAAAAAAGGAAAAAAAAACAAAAAAAACAAAAAAAAACCCATAAGGTTGTCTGTCGGTGTTACGTATCTCATTATTTTATCTGTAGCTTACTCTCTTTAATTATCTGTCCACTGGCAACACTTTGTATTTTCATTCTAACATCACTGATTTTAAAAGTTTAAAGAAGAGGGGGGTCCCATGTGTGGACCTTTTCACTTCAGGAGAGAACACAAAAGCTCCCCTCTTCTTCTCCCTGAACCGGTGGACGCTCTGTCTCAGAGCTGGCATTTTTCCAAATGCTATGCCTTCCCCCCTCCCATTCTGTTGCCTGCGGTCTTGAGGAAATTCCAATTAGAGGACATGATCTTGATAGCGCCACACTGGCCCAGGAGGCCATGGTTCTCTGTCCTAAAGAAGCTGGCGGTGGAAACACCCTAGATATTGCCGGTCAGGGAAGATCTACTCTATCAAGGCCCAATCTGCTGCCCTCAGGTGGAGAGGTGGAATCTGGCTGCCTGGCTACTGAAGAGGACATGCTGAGAAGTAAGGGGTTTTCCGAAGGATTGGTAACAACTCTTCTAAATTCTAGGAAAGAAGAGACGCGCAGAATCTATTTGAAGGTCTGGAAGAAATTCAATTCTTGGTGCGCAGAGAGCTCCTTTAGTGTTTGCAGCCAAGTAGCAGTGGTGGAGTTCCTACAGAGCGGGGCAGATAAGGGTTTGGCACTTAGTACCCTTAAAAGTCAGGTGTCGGCTTTAAGTGTATTCCTTGAACAACAGCTAGCAGTAAATCCTTGGTATCCAGGTTTTTTTAGAGCCTTAAGAAGGCAGAGACCAGTCAGCTCTCACCCCTTTCCGGTATGGGATCTGTCCTTAGTATTGCAGGCCCTTTTGAATCTATTGAGTCTTGTACGGTGAAGTTTTTAACCCTCAAGACGGTTTGCTTAGTAGCCATCACTACTGCAAGGAGGGTTAGTGAGCTACAAGCCCTCTCTAGGAGGGCACCTTTCTTTCAAGTTTTTCCGAATAGGGTTATTTTTAAAACCAATCCGGCCTTATTTCCGAAGGTGGTTTCTGAATTTCATAGAAGCCAGGAAATCTGTTTACCCACTTTTTGTTCAAATCCAGTGAAGGAACAGGAGCATGTCTTCCACAAGTTAGATGTCAGAAGATGTGCATTAAAGTACCTGGAGGTTACGGAGCAGTTTAAGAAAGCCAATTCCTTTTTTGTTTCTTTTTCAGGGGTAAGGATGGGTTCCAAAGCTTCTAGACACACTATAGCCAGATGGCTAAGATTGGCTATGAATCAGGCCTATATAGCAAAAGGGGTGAAAGTTCCAGAAGGTATTAGGGCTCATTCCACTAGGGCTATGGCAACGTCACAGGCAGAGTGGGCTGGTGCTACACCCGATCAAATCTGCAGAGCAGCAACATGGTCAAGTTTTAAGACTTTCGTTAAGCACTACAGACTGTACCCATACTCTGCCCAGGACCAGGCCTTTGGGCGTAAAGTTCTACAGGCAGTAGTCCCACCCTAGGTTAAGTGCTTGCTTATCCTCTCAAGTGTGCTGTCCTAAAAGACAAAATAGGGAAATTCGAAGTTACTTACCAGTAACGTTTTTTCCAAGAGTTTTTCAGGACAGCACCGGTACCCACCCAAAATATTGTCTTGCCACTAGGACGTGAAAACATCAGGAATATGAAGGTTGTTATGTGTTCTTTTGTCTCCCTAGACTGGTCGGAGGTTCTCGTGCAAAAACTGATGGGCTGGAGTGAAGGGGCGACTTAAAGGTCTGGTGGAGGCGGTGTTTCCTAAGAGGGGAGGAGCTGAGGTCTCTCGTGTGCTGTCCTGAAAGACTCTTGGAAAAAACGTTACCGGTAAGTAACTTCGATTTTTGTTAACAGACTTCTTAGTTATTTTATTTTCTCTTTTTAGGTGGGAATTCCAGAAGATGTGGTAAATAGATGTGCTGTTCAGATCTCCAATGCTCTGGAATTCATAGTGGGGAAAGGACTAATACACCCAAATGTGAAGCCAGACAATGTTTTAGTGTTTGATCAGGAGTGCCATTCCATTAAGCTCACAGACTTTGGCCTGGCTAAGGTCACAGGGACAGTGATTAGATCCAAGTGTGGCAGCAAACCCTACATACCTCCAGAGATGTATGAAATTGCCCCTCCAGATGGACTGGCTGTAAATGGCAGCCTTGATGTGTGGGCATTTGGTGTCACCATCTATGTTCTGCTCATGGGGGAGTTTCCATGGCAGGACACCCTCCCTGACGATGAAGAATTTAAAAGTTTTGTTTTGTTGTCTGGCAGAAGAATTTTGAGGTGGATAATCCTCCTAAAGCATGGAGAGAAGTTCCCACTGGGATACGAAGGATGTTTATTGATCTGTTGGCCATTGACTCTACTAAAAGAAGTCAGAGTGCAGAAGTCCTAAAATACATGGGTGAAATCAGTTTTTTCAACCAAAACTTTATTTGTTGGTGCAGCAAATAATCATACAGATACATAGAAAACATTGACAGGGTCAAATACAGTAACAGTCTGTCAAAAACATACTATACATATCTTCAAATGTGACCATATATGTTGCAATGCACCATTACATAACCGTTAAAGCAAACTTTTAGCACTTGGTTGGACAACCTGCAAATCAGGACACAGTCTTTCTTATTCTTTCATTTTGCTAAACCAAGTATTTAACATAACAAAACTGAAACATTTAACTGTTTTCTCCTCCCTTCTCCCCAACCCCTCCTCTCCATTTACTTTTCGCATTTTTATGCCCCGTACACACGATCGGATTTTCCGACGGAAAATGTGTGATAGGACCTTGTTGTCGGAAATTCCGACCGTGGGTAGGCTCCATCACACATTTTCCATCGGATTTTCTGACCCACAAAGTTTGAGAGCAGGATATAAAATTTTCGACAACAAAATCCGTTGTCGGAAATTCCGATCGTGTGTACACAAATCCAACGGACAAAGTGCCACGCATGCTCAGAATAAATAAAGGGATGAAAGCTATTGGCCACTGCCCCATTTATAGTCCCAACATACGTGTTTTACGTCACCACGTTCAGAACGATCGGATTTTCCGACAACTTTGTGTGACTGTGTGTATGCAAGACAAGTTTGAGCCAACATCCGTCAGAAAAAATCCTAGGATTTTGTTGTCGGAATGTCCGAACAAAGTCCGACCGTGTGTACGGGGCATTAGAGTTGCAATAGTTTATCCATTAATAGCTGTGGGAAGGGAGGGGGGGCGAGAGCCGGATCAGCCAGCCATGGCTGCCAGATAGTTTCAAATTTGGTCACGGCATTCCTATGATGATAGGAGGCCAGTTGCTCCCTAATCAGGAGTGAGTTTATATACAATCCATTGTTTCCCTGTACGTACAGTAGGTGCCACCCAATGACTAGCTATAAGCTTTCTAGCTAGGTATAGTAGTCTAGTAATCATAATGTACATTTCCCTGATAAATCTCCTCATCAATTGCTCCCAATAGACATAACAGAGGGGTGGAGGGCACTGGTACCTGAACCAGCCGGGAGATATTCTGTGTGACCTCATCTTAATACCTGTTGAGCTTTGGACATCGCCCCAGCATGTGAATGAAATCACCTTGCTGTGTTTTACATTTTGGACATGGGGTGAATCCCTCAGGCACCATGTATATAGTTTCATTGGTGTTCTATGCAGAATAAACAGTTGCAATAGCCTATAGGAGGCCGAGATTGAAACCATAGGGAGATTCCAATGCCTGGTCCTGGGTGGAAGACAACAGTACTGAGTACATTTTTGAAATCTGCCCCTTCCTGGCGTTTACTTGAAGTAGCTCCGTTGGGTGCAGGGGTGAAGTCGCAGTCAGGGAGGTTATCCCCTTGCGTTTCCATAGGGTGGATCACTCCAGTTTATTAAGTTCTGGGTATTTTGGATTGTTCCACAGAGGGGTGAATCCCAGGGGGCCCTTGACCCTCAGTGCCTCTCGGGCTGCCTCCCACACTTTTCTAAGGAGACCCACCATTGGGGCAGTCGGGGGGATGCTGGGAAGATCAATTTCCAAATGAGAGCCGGCTTTCAAATCTGGGTTGGCCCGGGTTACTAATTGTACAATAGGATCATCTAAGGCATCATCTCTTCCCCACCCCATGATCTGCTGCATTTGGGAGGCCAGAAAATATAGTTTGGCATGTGGTACCGCCAGGCCCCCTCTATCCTTACTATATTGTAGGGTATTTAAACTGATTCTAGCTCCTTTCCGCTTCCAGATGAGATCCCGCATCTGGGTATCCACACTTTTGAACCATTTGTTAGAGATACACATAGGGGAGTTCTGAGAGATATACAGCAATTGTGGGACCCAGATCATTTTTATTAAGTTCACTCTCCCTACCACCGACAGGGGGAGCTTGCACCAGCTAAGGCATTTTTCCCTCTGTTTATCTAGGGTCCCAAATGTAATTCTAGGTAGCTAGAAGTGTCCGCTTTGTCTGCCAGAAATATAAAAGTCACCAAGCTGCTTCTGGCAGCAGATACACCACATGTTGAAGTGTCCTTCAGGAAAGGAACGTAACAAAGATAAAATTAGTCTTTTGACCCGGTTCTTGAGAGCCCCCCCCACCTACACACACACACACACACAATTGAACTGGAAGCCATTGGATATATCCTGCTAGTTATTTATGTATATATCCTGCTAATTATTTATGCAATATATGTCTTGTGTTTTCCTCTGTTTTTGGTACTTGCTTAAGGTTCTTTCGCTATATGCATTTCTGTTGTGTTCAATCTCTAATTTAGTGTGCAACATGTATTCTCAAATCTTATACATGTAAATATGGAGGTCTATTTGGCATTTTGTTTTTATAGTTTTATAACTGCGGATAACGGTATTCATATTTAACGCATTTCTAAAGTTTCTTTTCAAAGGTTCTTTTTTGCTTATTAATGTAACAAGTTTTAATGTTGTGCTCCCCAGGACTCTATGGCCTCTGTTGACCATAATGTGGAAGGGCTTCTGGATAAAATGTTCTCCTTCTATGCACAAGGACTACAGCAGATAGACTTTGAAGAGTACTCCCTCATTATTATTATACGAGATTTATATAGCGCCAACAGTTTATGCAGCGCTTTACAATGTATAAGGGGGACAACACAATTACAGTACAGTTCCATACAAAAGGTACAGGAGGGCCCTGCTCGTAGAGCTTACATTCTAAAAGGGAGGGGGTGGGGTCCCTCATTGAGGAGGAGTTTTGAAAAGGCGGATATGGTAATGTAATCTTGGTGAAGGACAAGTAAAACAGGTCAGTGAATCAATCTAGCCGCCATTTCAGTATCCTCTATGAACATGGATGTAAATTCGATCTGCAAGTTAAAGGCCTTTTCCTAGAGATCGCTAATTGTAGACTTACTCTAAAATAAAAAGGAACATTATAGTAGAATCACTGTGCAACACTCGTAATAAAGAATAGCAAGTAAATGCATTGAGCAAATATGGCCCAATACATACATTTATTACATCTCTATAAATAGAAAATGTTGTTTCAAATATTAATGGTGGAAAAATGATTTAGAGACCTAAGCATTGGGCTGTTTCTTAGGAGTTATGCAAATATCAAAATGAGATATTGATCACATGTAATGTTGAGTTCAATGAATAAAAAGGCAGGGAGTAGGAACAATCAGCCTAGGGGTGATACCATGCTAATGATGCTGGATGTCCTCTAGTCAGGAAATGACATGGACTCTATCTGGAGAGGTTCCTGTACAGGTGAGTGCTGGTAAGGCTGAAGATTAGCTTTAAATGTGCATGATACATTCACAATCTGGGAGGAGCATATCTTATAAAAATGTTGGATATTGTCAAGTTAAAAACATACAGAAATTACCAAGTGAACATTTCTAGTTCTTGATCTAAGTTATTTCATTTTTTTCACAGGTCAAAGAATGGCAATGAAAGTTATGGATAAGGACAGAACCAGTCAGTGGTCTTTTCTCCACAAATTCAGCATTTCATACTTACTGTTTCCTCACCAAAATATCATCCAATGTTTTGGCTTCTTCTGCTCCACCATTGACTACTTTGTCTTTCACCAAGAACTGGCACCTGTTGGAGATCTGTTCTCCATGATCTTTCCAAACGTAAGTACATTAAGTTTTAGGTATGGCCATTTCTTTATTTAATCCTTAAAAAAAAAAAAAAGTTAAAACAAAATATATAAATTTCGCATCACTTCCTTTAAATGTCTTGGTAACCAATGTAATTAAGACAAAGCAAATTTCCCTGGGGGTGACACCTTCAACAATAAAATCTATCCATAGCCTAAAATAAATAAATACACTACTTTATGGCCATACATATATGCTTCAACTGAATCTTTATTTATCCTTATATTCTCCCCTACTGTATTAACATCTATTATGTTTTTGAACTTGTTCTAGGTGGGAATTCCAGATGACGCAGTAAAAAAGGTGTGCTGTGCAGATCTCCAGTGCTCTGGAATTCATATCGGAGAAAGGACTTGTACACATGGACCTCAAGCCAGAAAATGCTCTGGTGTTTGACCAGGACTGCTATTGTGTTAACATCACAGACTTTGGACTCACTAAGGTCACAGGGACAGTGATTAGAGCAAGGTGTGGAAGCAAATCCTACATGGCCCCAGAGTTTAACCTGACCATTTCAGATGGACTGGTCGTAGATGGCAGCCTTGATGTGTGGGTGTTTGGTGTCATCATCTACTGCCTACTCAAAGAAGAGTTTCCATGGCAGGTGGCCATGCTTGATGATGAAACATATAAACAGTATGTTGACTGGCAAAATGATTTTCAGGAGGTTAATCCTCCAGAAACATGGAAAAAAGGTTCCTGCTGGGATACAAAGAAAATACAAAGAGTGGGTTGCCTCAAAGAACAATATAAATTGTATGCAGATCTATAGAATGTACCATCATCCAATTAGATTTAAGAAAGGATATTTGGGAGTGAGGGTCCCACCCCAGACTCACCAAAGAAAAGAAGGCAGGTGGACTATCTCGGTATATGTAAATAAAGTATGCATCGTTAATACAAGACAGATATACAAAATTTACAAAATTTTTTAATACAAGATACAAAAACAACAAGGGATACTAAAAAAAAAGCATACAGATGACATGGTATTTCAACTAGTTTTGCGGGTTTGCCACTTCATCAGGAAATACATCTACGGATGAAATAGAGATACAATAATATATAGAAATTCCATATGGGGGATGTTACAAAATCATGAAGTGGGGAGAGGGGTGAAAAAAGGTATAATAAATATGTAGGGCTGCTTACCAGTGCTTCGGTATATGCAAGGAACAAAGCAACCCAGCAAGGTCTCCCGCGGCAATTGGGAAGGACATATATAGTCACCAGGTAGCTGGCGTCTGGATGAGATGGTATAAAAATTGTGCAACATCAGGTATATGCCCATTGTCATAAAAAAAAATTGTGTGCGGATGTGAAGGAAAGCAGGGGCCATAGTGAAAAAATAAGTAATAAACAGTGAAGTGTGAAAAGAGAACCAAGCAGAAATAGCCAAGTAGGAAACCAAACAAGTGGAAGAAGGGGGTGTAGTGGTCAGAAGGAAAAAAAAGAAAGGAGGAAAGAAAAAAGAGAGAGAAGGGGAAATGAGAACAATGTAAGAAACAAGATAAGAAAAGGCAAAAGATAATGGAAAAGGGGGATAGTGGTGAGGAAAGAGAAAAGGGGGAAAAAAAGAAAGAGAAGAGTGAAGATAATATGAATCCCTATACCAAGAAAGGGACAATTATGGACCAAAATGTGTGCATTAGAGAGCTGAATGTGAAAACAAACCGTGAGAAATGTGAATGTGATAACAGGTGCATCCCAAAAGAGGGAAAAAAAGTGTGCAACAAAGTGAACCTAAAAGTGCAGCAAGACGGGGTGCAGAGGTGACAGGGGTTCATATTTACCCTGACCATAAGGGTATTGGAATAAGGGCCCCAGAGATCAGATCCCACTTAGATCGATACAGGTATGCATAGATCAGAAGGGTAAAGTAAGTCTGGCATTAATTGCATAGAATATGCACACTATGGGGTGTCAAAATGTTTGGAGACAACATCCAGTATCTATAAAGATAGTAATATAGTACAACACTCAATGTAATATAATAATGGTGTCAATCAGACCACAGTCCTAATTGGGGAAGTGTGGTCAGAAAAACAAATTAAAGAATTTTCTGTTTTACACCTTGGTTTAGGGTTTTGCCCCCTTGACCCCATACACATCATTGAAACCATCAAAGACCTGTATTTATTTGAACCAAACGTACAAGTTTCTATTAGACCAAAATCGTCAAAATACTAACTTAGAATGTAAACTTACAGAATGCACCAGACATTTTACAATGGAGGAATTTCGCGCTTTACGCGACTTAATGTTACCATATGACGAGGGTGCCACAGATGACATGTCGAATTCACAATTAGAATCGACAGATGCACTCCCTGAGACCACAGTTATATCTACCTCCCTTTTGCCCACACCCTCCAAGGCTCCAAACAAATTCAAACCCAAGTCACGTAATTTTCCAGATTTGATGACTTGCCCAGCCATCTGGGCCTTTTTCCATCAATTAAAGACTTCAAGAGTAAGAACTGGCAGGAATTTCCACCAAACTTGACCTACAGCGAGCCCTCCAACATTTACAAAAACATTGTGATATTATCATTAAACCATCAGACTAAGGTGGCAATATAGTGATAATGTCACATACCCAATACCAGATAATGTGCCATTAAAGTACTGGATAACCCTACTTGGTATCAACCCATCCCACTCACCAGTATTATGGTTTTTGTCAATGAATTCAGAGAACTTTGTACAGGGGCCTTCTGGCAAGGCCTGATTGATAAGAACACCCTCAATTATTTGGTCCCCAAACATACACGCACCCCCACCTTTTACACATTGCCCAAAAAGACATAAAAATCTCTCCCAGCCGCCGGGAAGACCCATTGTCTCTGGCATCGGGTCTTTGACCGACAATGCCAGCAAATTTGTAGATGGCTTCTTACTACCTCATGTATCGGGTTTACCATCATATATCCGCAACAAATCTGACCTCCTCAGACACATTGAGGGAATCCAGGTCCCTCGTGGCTATTGATGTCGAGCCCTTGTACTTGAGCATCCCCCACGAGAAGGGAGTCTTGGCCCCTAAATGAATTCATTTTACAACATTTAACCTTCATCCTTACGCATAATTTTTTCATATTTGAGGACCAACACTATCTGCAAACACAAGGCGCGGCAATGGGCACATCATGTGCTCCATCATATGCAAGCTTGTTCCTTTGGAGCCTGGGAGAGACATATTTTTTCCGATGACAAGTTTTCACCTTTCATAGAGTCGGTTCTCTGCCGGTTCAGATTCATCGACGATCTGTTTGTGGTCTGGACTGGCTCACCATCTCTATTAAAGCAATTTGCTGAAGCTATCAATATTAACACCATGAACCTACGTTTCATGGTGAGTTTTAACAGCACACAGATCCCATTTCTTGATCTGTTGACTGTCAAGAATCCCGATGGGTCATTGGGGACCAATCTCTACCGTAAACCTACAGCTGGCAACACCCTGTTGCACGCCACAAGTGCCCATCCTAAACCTCTCGTGCACAGTATCCCATATGCGCAGTACTTGCGACTGCGCCGTAACTGCGCACGTGATGAGGATTTCTATACACAACCAGCTGTCCTACGTGAACGACTTTGAGGGGTTAATCTAAAACCCACCTTAGAAGAGCCTTTAATAAGGCATCTGGTCGTGCTAGAATTTCCCTGCTCTACCCTTCTCCACGCAATTCCAATACCAATACAGTAAAAATCATTACATACGCCTATCATTTATTATTTGCCCAAGATTCACAAGCACCTAACTTGCCCCCCTGTGACGTCCTATCGTCAGTGGGATAGATTCCCTTACATCCCAGGTAAGCAAGTATATTGACTTTTTTCTTCAACCTTTAGTTTCTAAGATGGCATCATATCTCAAAGATTCATGTCAGGTAATAAATTTGTTGTCCAATTATAACCACACTGACAACATATGGTTAGTAACAGCCGACGTGGCATTATTGTATACTATTATACCTCATGATCTGGGCCTATGGGCCGTGGAATTTTATCTCAGATGAGACTCTGGTCTTGTTGACGAGCAAATTTGTTTTCTCGTGGAGCTCCCGCAGTTTGCAGCTACACATAATTATTTTTGGTTTGACCATGTTTTCTTTCGCCAGGACAGAGGTGTGGCAATGGGGGCTAAATATGCCCACAGTTTGGCCAAACTCTTCATGGCTATGTGGGAGGAAGATGTCGTCCATGTTTGCCAGAAACCCCAGCTCTAGCTGTGGGTAAGGTACATTGATGACATCCTCCTCCTATGGGATGGAAGTCGAGAAGATCTGGAAGCCTTCATGGAACACCTCAATATTAACACTAGGGGGATCCGTTTGAGCTTGGATGCCAGTTTATCCAGTATTAACTTTCAGGATCTGACTATTGAAAATTATCACAATTTATAACTTCCACTCACTTTAAGGACACTGATAGGAATTCCTATATTCCAACTGACAGTTGTCACCATACATCCTGGCTCATATTGGTGCCAAAAAGTCAGTTCATGAGGATCAAACGTAACTGAACCAATGCTGACCAGTTTTTAATACAGGCTGACATCCTAATGGAATGGTTTTTAGAGAAGGGATATGCCAGTAATACTTTGAAAAGTACACTTGAAGAGGTTAAGGCCATGGACAGTGAAGTTCTCCTTAAAGAAACAGCTAAATTGCCTAGTGATGATAGGACTTCCCTTGTCCCGTTTATTACCTATTCAGTCCAAAATGGTAGCATCAAAAAAAATTATCAACAAACACTGGCACATTTTGAACAGTGATCCTGTGCTAAGTGCAGTATTACCAGACAGGCCCCAGGTGATTTACAGAGGCGCGCCCTCACTCAAAAGGTAGTTTGGCACCTAATATCTTCAACCCTCCTACCATCAAGAAAGGTTTTTTCGAAAATTTAACGGGTTTTTATCAGTGCAGAAGATGTCGGGTCTGTTTGTATAGTGATTGCTTGCATAGACGCACCAAAATCTTTGTTTCCACCAGTACGGCCTGCGAACATACCATTGAACCTTTAATCGCGTATTCCACAGAGGGGGTCATTTACTTACTTCGATGCCCATGTGGGATTCAATACGTTGGAAGAACTATGCGACCCCTTTCTGTGCGTTTAAATTAACACATTACCAATATAAAGAAGGGTTTTCCCAAGCACTCTGTATCTAGACACTATCTTCAATGCCATAATAAGGAACTAAACCTACAGGTCTTCATGGAGACTTAGGAATTGTGGATGACTGCTTTTACATGGCCAGGGTGTACTAATATTTCCTATCTAATAAATTTACCCAATGTAACTTGTTATCAATTGATGCATAATTTATGATAGATTGTTAGACTGAATATAAAAAATGTCATTGTTTCCTCATCCATGGGTGTTTGGTTTTCCACTTCTCCCTCCCCTGTTGTGTGACACTGTCCTAACCTTCTATTCTTCCCCTCTTCTTTCCTCCTGTACATAGTATCATTCCCCACTGTGTGCTATACCCTTTACACATTAAGTCCCATAAAGGCATGTCCTCCGTAATTGAAACACGAGGAATTTCTTTATTGTTAATCAATTCTCTCCTGGCTGTTTAAGAGGTGCATTGATCTAAATGCGTGAATCCCTCAAAGTAACCCTTCTCCAGACGGAGACACTGTTCCCTGTTAATCTATACTTCTGATTGGGTGCGACCGTACGAGAACACTGCAATAAAAAGGGAGTGTGGTCTACACATCAATCAACATCCGAGATGAAGCTACGCTACTAGCCTCAACGAAACGTGTTGACGTCAACAGCGCTGCCACGCTTTACGGCACCATGGGAGTTGAACAGCTGAGAGAGACAGGACGCCCGTTACAGTGAGCGCCAACGGCTGCAACTACCCAGAAGACCGGTAAGGTCCGCGGCGGAACGACACAGCTATGAGGCGAATACACTGGCCATAGAGATGCAACGTGGTTGCTATAGTCTGTTTTGAATTCCCACTGTTACCATGGATATCTTGGTCACGTTGCCAGCCACACTGGAAAGGACTCGGCATAGACCCCTCTACAATCGGTTGGTAATGTATGGATAAACCCTACGTAACATACAGTTGATGAACTTGGCTAAATGCCTGCACCCTGATTCATGGGGCTCCGAGTCCCGCTACTCAGCACCACAATCTACATCAAGGGCCATGTTCTCAATACTCAGTAATATCCAGTGATTGCTTTATGTGTATGCTCTAATGAATTACGATCCATGAACTGCTCACTAAACTGGCAATAAGGAAGACAACACCATTATTACCAATGTCAATTCATTACCTGTGAGGACCTGACTAAACCCATGCCATATGTACTTTATGGACTGCCTAACCTCTTTTCAGCTTATTTCACTGTCCCCAATTTAACACTTTTACAGCAATAGTACACGTGTATGGTTATTTCAATTACACTGGCTCAGTGATCCTACCTCACTAGCAACTGCTGTCGCTACGTCAAAAAAGGCAAACAAGTACGATCCTGCACTAATGGTAAAACCTTTGACATATCGTCATTTATCAATTGTAATACCCGACTTTTGGTTTATCTAATTACACGTGACATTTGTCACATCCAATACGTAGGTCGCACAACACGCCGCCTAAAAGGTCGGCTATACGATCATCTATTCGATATAGAAAAAGATAGATCTACAAATGTTGCCAAACATTGGAATTCTGTCCATTCTAAAGACACTTCTAGGGGGGGCGGCATCAAGCTGGAGACCTGAGCAGACGTGCCTGAACAGAGCTCTGCTCGAACCTGGGTATTTTATCTGATTTTACGGGACCATTTGGTGTAAATTCTACCCTATCCAGCAGTGGAAGATATCTGGGCATGATAATAGGCAGGTCCGGTTCCGGGAAGACAGGTGGATATACCTCTAAAGTATCCTCACAGCAGAGGCCACAGGCCCCAGTAAGCCTGACAAGCTGCACGCACATGGCGTCTCAGACCATCCCCACAGATCCGGGATCGGAGCCCACCCAGGCATCACTGCAGTCCATATCCTCAGCTCCACTCCTTGGTGACCACACTGTGAACAGCAGTCACCGACATCCGGGCCAGAGTGGGAGCCCTGGAGCTGTGCCCCTACCAGACAAGGTCACCATCACCGTCCCTGTACTTTCACCTACAGGTACGCCCGACATCTGCACGACTGTCTTCCCTGCCCACCTCGTTCCAGCTGGCATCAGGAAGGTCATCTTTGACAGCAAGAACATTAACCTAGCATCTCTCCTCGTATCAGTCCACGATATGGCTGACGAGTCATATTCCTGGGGTTGGGACGTCTCAGTCGTTCTGAAGATGAAGGACCCTAGGCTTAACTGCAAGCTCACTGTCACAGAGTTTGTGCTATCCTTTGGGATGGTTAGAGACTTTCTTTACATGGCCAATCCCAACAGGAGGGAAGAACTGGACCTGTATCTGCATGCAGTAGTGGATTTGGGTCACAAGTACGGGGGGGTTTTCCCATCGATGACTACCACCTGTCATTCTAAGGGCCCTTTCACACGGGGGCAGCGTCGGCGGCGGCAAAACGCCGCTATTATTAGCGGCGTTTTACCGTCTGTATTCGGCCGCTAGCGGGGCGGTTTTACCCCAGCTAGCGGCCGAGAAAGGGTTTAATACCACAGCAAAGGAGGCGCTTTGCCGGCAGTATAGCCGCGCCATCCCATTGATTTCAATGGGCAGCAGCGGTGAAGGAACGGTATACACTCCGCTCCTTCACCGCTCCAAAGATGCTGCTAGCAGGACTTATCCCATCCTGCTAGCGTACCGCTCCAGTGTGAAAGCCCTCGGGGCTTTCACACTGGATATAAAGCAGCGGCTGTTTCGGGTCAGTTTGCAGGCGCTATTATTAGCGCAATAGAGCCTGCAAACCGCCCCACTGTGAAAGGGCTCTTAGACAAAGGCAGCAGCTAGACTCTTTCAGTTCCAAATTACCACCAACTGGAGCACCATCGACACAGAGCTATTCTGCCACCACTTCGCCGGCCTACGCTCCCCACTGTGTGCTGCCAGTCTTCCACCCATACGGCATATGGTCCTCCAAGCTATGGTCCTCCAAGCTCCAAGCTAGGTCGCAGACGCCTCCCCGGCTATCCCTCCACCTCTAGTGCAGCTCAAAACTTACCGGCATTCACACAGCCATCCCAGGCGGAGAGGTTAGGATGACCAATCTGCGCACTGGGGGGTGCAGCTATCTGTAATCATTTCAATTTCAAGACTTGCAGCTACTCTCACTGCAAGCTCCTTCACATTTGCCTCGTATGCCATAAAGCACATCCCAAAATCATGTGCAGCATCAAGCAGCTTAATTCCTCATGACTAGGCCACGTGCACGTAGGGTGGCTCGGGTTCTACCTATCCTCACACTCGACTCCCTCCTTGGCCGCCTTCCTCATGCAGGGGTTCACTACAGGTTTCCACACGGGACTCATCACGCTTCCCCACATGACCTACGAGTGCAAGAACCTACTCTCAGCCACCACCTATGAGTCACCCATCAGCACCTTGTTGCAGACCAAACTAGACTGGGGGTACACGATCGGCCCCTTTTCCAAGTCACCTTTCACTGTATGGAGAGTCAGCCCTATTGGGTTTGTCAAGGGCAAGTTTTCCAATAAACTTTGTTTAGTGTATGATTTTTCTGCGCCTCATCGTTCTCACATCCCAAGTTTCAACTCCCTCATACCCTCAAAGGAGTTTTCCCTTAAATACTTGTCAGTCAACCTAGCTATACACACTATCATTTGAATAGGAGCAGGCGCTTAGCTGTCCAAAGTGGACATCTTGGACGTATTTAAGTTACTCCCAATCGAGCCATACTTCTGGCGGTGACACGGAATCAAGTAGAAAAGCTTGTACTATTTTGCCACCAAGTTGACATGTGGCTCTAAAAGTAGCCCGTGGCTGTTCAATACATTTGCCCAGTCCCTTTCCTGGATCCTGTCGCATCACGCACGTTGTCAGAAAGTGATCCACTATCTCGATGACTTCCTTGCTTATCGAAAAACCCGACGAGCCCCCAGTAGATTTAAACAGCTTGAGATAGGTATTTAATAATCTTAATGTACCCATAGCAGAAAAGAAAGTGTAAGGCCCGGCAAGTCCATCACCTTCTTGGGTGTCACGCTCGACACACGCTCTATGCAGGCCAGCCTGCTTCCCGACAAGTTGACCCGCAACAGGTCAGTCGTTCATACCGTTACTCAAGGCTGCACCAAGAGGCAGCTACAATCTTTGCTTGGCATGCTTAACTTTGCCATGAGGATCATCCCTCAGGGGAGGTCCTTCATCTCACGCCTCTTAGCTTTCCTCTCGCAGGTGCAAGATCCCAACCAAATTCTTCAACTAGATACAGCAGCAATAGCAGATTTGTCAATGTGGGACGAATTTCTAAGTTTGCCGTATGGGTGGAAGACTGGCAGCACTGAAATGGTATATCAATGTACATTCCATCAGCATCCTCTTCTTCACCTCAGGTAGTCACAGATGCCACAGCCTCTACAGATTTTGCTGCAATTTTTGGTCATCACTGGTTTGCAGGACCATGGCCTCTAGAAATCCTCCTGATTCCCGAGTTCAGTCTGGGGCAGCACCTTGGCACGGCAAACAGTCACGTTTGCCACAGACAATCTGGCCACGACAAATATCATAAATAAAGGCAGGTTCAAATTGCTGGCCATCATGTCCTTCCTGCGCAGGCTGGTGCAACTATCCCTACAGCACCAATTCAATGTGCACTGCATCTATATCCCCGGGCAAGTACAATACCTGGGCCGACGCACTATCCTGTTTTATCTTTGCGTAATTCTTTTTGCTGGAACCTGGAGCCGACCCAACCACATCACTTATCCCGCCTTGGTAATCAATCACTATCTTGCAACACCCTGAAGGCCTACCATACTGCTTGGAAGTCCTACAAAACCCAGGGGCAGTATCAGGAGATCTCAAGCACATCTTTGCTTTCATATCGTATTGCCACACAATACCATTAGACTCTACTTAGCTGGCATGCAGCATTTAATTTCCTTACAGGATCCCACCAAACCATCCTTGTTCGCTGCCCATGCAGTCAAAACCATCCTATGCGGTATTCATAGACAACAACCCCAAACCAGTAGCACGTGCCTACCTGTCACCAGTGCCATTTTCAGAGACATGTCTACCATCCTGTCACGTTCCCCTTTCAGGTTACTGCCCAGCCTAATCATTCAAGCAGCCATCTACCTGGCTTTCTATGGCTTGTTACGCCTGAGCGAGTTCACTGTCACTGGCCCCAGATGCCAGCTGTTACGCAGACGCCGTCTGACGCGCCACCAGAGTTACTTCATCCTGCACCTTGTGGCGTCCAAAATGCAACAGTCCAGTCCCGGGGTAGATATCAAACTTTTCCAGACTCACAATGCCTGGTGCCCAGTGGCCATTCTAGATCAGTTGTTAGATCTGTCCGACCTCTCGGTGTCAAGCCCGTTGCTGCCTTTCCTTACTAACCCTTTAAGTGGTAATCAGTTCACCAGACACATTAGGATCTTCCTGCTTAACTTAGGCCTTGACCCCAGCCGTTTTTCTGGACATTCCTTCCGCATTGGAGCGGCATCAGCAGCGTCATGAAACGGGTCTTGGACCACATCATCAAGAGCATAGGCAGGTGGAAATTTGCTTGCTTTGCTTGATACATCCCCAATCCGAAAGCAGAAATGTCACAGGCCTTCAGCAAGCTTGCCCTGTAGGATGTTATCAGCTCAAATAAATAATTACCTCCCTAACCAAGTGTTTTGCCCCCTTCTCTTGGCATACTGTCCTGCAGATCAGGGCACACTTCAGGTCTACTTTATGTTGTTAGTCTTGCGACGTGTTTATGTGGTTCACATCTCCAAGATGACCACTGCCTTGCTAAAGAAGCTGAGGGCAAAGGTGATGGACTGGCCAAGCATGTCTCCAGACCTAAACCCTAATGAGCATCTGTGGGGCATCCTCAAATGGAAGGTGAAGGAGCGCAAGGTCTCTAACATCCACCAGCTCCGTAATGTCGCCATGGAGAAGTAAAAGTGGACTCCAGTGAACTCCATGCCCAAGAGGGTTAAGGTAGTGCTGGAAAATAATGGTGGCCACAAAAAATAGACACTTTGGGCCCAAAGTATTGACTTGAGGGGGGGTTGAATTCAAAATGTGCCACACTTTTCACATTTATTTGTAAAACATTTGAAAACCATTTATCATTTTCTTTCCACTTCACAATTATGTGCCACTTTGTGTTGGTACTGTAAGTATATACATTTTTCTTACACAGGTTAATCAGTATAGTTTTTAGGAGGGGTGGCCATTTATAAACCTAGTTAAGTTTAGGCTTGAATTCTACTTGCAACACAAGGCATGATAAAAGGACAATCTTAAAGAAGAAGAGGAGGAGGGAAATGTAACTTCAGTAAGGATAATGGAGGTTTGTGTAGGTTAGGGCTGAACCATACTACTTCTACACAGAGGTGGCCTCGGCTCCAAGTCCAGCTGTCTATTAGCTCATACCGATTATAACAAGTCACTGTACCTAAGAGTCTGGCTTTGCAAAGGTTGGGAGTGTCTACGATCTAAGCTCTTTATGGTTGTGTCTTTAACTGGAAGAGGAGAGAGGAAGACTGAACTTCCTTCCTAGTTGTCATTGATTTGTTGCCACTCAGGAGATCCATGTGCTCTCGTAGGAACTTCATGCTCCTGCTGCTCCTATGATCTAATCTCTCTCTGTAGATTTACTTTCTTATTATATGTAGCTGTGTGCTGTATAGTTCTGTCAGTGTGTACAAAGCCAGGCATTGTATTTAAAAGCCAAGTCCATCCAAAAACTAGTTCTTAGCATGTTTTTTTCTTTTATTTCCTTGAGGCTGCAGTGGTGAAGTCTTCCTGTCCGAATTCCAAATTCTGCCTCATGTCTGTGCCCAGTACCAAGCCAAAACAATGTTTCCTCAACCCCATAACCCACTCATATGCATTCGCTTTAGGCTGGGTCCACACTAACGCCGCATGCAGTTCATAGCAGGGGTCCGATGTGTCCCTGTTCACCATTTCTGGTCCAATTCTAAACCAAATTTTTGGTTGAATTTGGACCTGAAAATGGACCAAAAGACGCGCAGAGCTCTGGTGCAAATTTGCACCAGAGCCGCAGCAGAGATATGCGAATTGGCTCCATAGAGAGCCGGTCACAATCTCCTGCTTTTGCAAATTGAATTTGTAATAGTGTGAACCCAGCCTTAAGTTTCAGAATAGGAGCGATAAGTGTGCTCTCCAGCTATAATAGTAAAACCTCCATTATGGCTTTGTAGGAGGGGGAAGGGGAAAAAAAAGAACACTACTGGGAGTAAAACTCACCATTGTGGGAGGGGCAGAGGCACAAACAACTGCTAGTAAATATCCCTATTGTGGGAGGGGCAGAGGTACAACCTAGGGAAAGCTCACCATTGTGGGAGGGGTAGAGGTACAACCTACTGCAGGGAAAGCTCACCATTGTGGGAGGGGCAGAGGTGCAACCTACTGCAGGGAAAGCTCAACATTGTGGGAGGAGCAGAGGCATAACATCCAGACTGCAGACCCCTGGAGGGGGGCAGGGTACTGTTTCTTCATCCAAGATGCTTCCAGTGACACTAATTATCAGCCTCACTACCCTGACCACATTCATGCCCATCAATGACCTTAATAATGGGGGGGAAGCACTGGGTGATCCTGGTGGTCACCTCCAGTGGCTAGTAAAACTACAGGAATCAGGCAAATGTGTCCAGAAAAATGTCATCCCTGATGAGCGGATCGGGGTGAAGATGTACTAAAATATTGCAGAGAATGAAAAGAATCCAGCAATAGGAATCATTCTAAACTGGTCCAACAGGACAGACATGTATACAGTGGTGCTGAAAAACTACACAAAAAGAATTTGTTACTCCTGACAACTTCCTGGTGGTTCTGAGAGGTGACACAGAGGCAGCGAAGGGAAAAGGATCTGGGCAGGTGATTAAGAGTGGACCTAACAACCATATCTTTATCTTATTCCCTGATCACAGAGCTCTGGGTCTGCTGGCCTTTCCCTGTGATGACCTCAACGTAACTGAACCAAAAATTCTACCTCATTTATGTGCCCAGTACCAAGCCAAAACATGGCATCCCTTCAACCTTTAACTCACTCAAATACATTCACTTTAACTTCAGAATAGAGCGATAAATGTGCGCTCCAGCTATAATAAAACCTTCATTATGGCCTTGTAAATGCACACTACTATGTGGAAATCTAACCCTAGTTGGAGGGGAAGAGATACAAAATACTGGGAGTAAATCTCACCATTGTAGAAGGGCAGAGACATAACACTCAGACCACTGGAGGGGAGCAGGGTACTGTTACTTCATCCAAGATGCTTCCAGTGACACTAATCCTCAGCCTCGCTGTCCTGGCCACCATGACCATCAATGCCCATCAATTACCTAGGTAATGGGGGAAGCAATGGGTGATCCCGGTGGCTGGCCCTTATGGTTGGTAAAACTACAGACATCAGGCTGACGTGTGCAAGCTTATCAAATTGTCAAGAAGAATGGCATCCCTGAAGAGCAGATTGGGGAGATGATGTACTACGATATTGCAAATAATGGAGAATCCAACAAAAGGAATCATTCTAAAAACTGGCCCAACATGGTAGTCAATTCTCAGAAGGACAGAGAGGGCAATTTGTTACAAAAAGACCTGAAGCACCAAACAGTATGTTGTCTACCGGGCGCTCGGGTTTGGCACATCACGGATCTGGTGGACAGACTACCAGGAGAGGCTGGGCAAGACCCAGCTGTCATGGTGCATGTTGGCACCAATGACAAAGTCAGAGGCAGATATTGTGTCCTAAAAAAAGATTTTAAGGACCTAGGAGCTAAATTGAGGAATAGGACCTCCAAGGTAGTATTCTCAGAAATACTACCAGAACCTCGAGCCACACCAGAAATACAGCGGAAAATTAGGGAAGTAAAAAAGTGGCTGAGGAGCTGGTGTATAAAAGAGGGGTTTGGGTTCCTGGAGAACTGGGTCGACTTCTCAGTCGGTTACCGACTCTTTAGCAGGGACAGACTGCACCTTAATGGGGAACGTGCAGCTCGGCTGGGAGAGAGGTTGGCTAAAAAGTTAGAGGGACTTTTAAATTAGGCAATGGGGGGAGGGTCCAGATGTATGTAGCCATTGTGGAACAAATTTCAGAGGGTAGTATTGGGGTCATAAGTGGTAGATTGACTAAAGACCCTCAACCCGAATTAAGTTTAGCAACAAGTCTTATTTGCAACCTCAGAACACCCAATAAGGAGATAGTATGTATCCAGAAAAAACTATGTGGCTTGTTCACTAATGTCAGGAGTCTGGCGGACAAGCTGGGAGAACTAGAGCTACTGTTTTACGGTTTTTGTCCCCTTCAAAACATGGATCAATTTACAGTAACTAAAGACTTACATTTATTTGCGAGAAACTTGACATATGAATATATCTTCGATAAGGACAATGGACAAATAGGAGTAAGGGAGGAAGATATATATAAGGGCTTTTAGGTCTAGGACTTCCTGACACTTAAGACCCTTATCCAACTATTAGACGAGAATGAGAGCTTAGATGGAGTCGAATCTACAGTTCCTTCCCCTACAGATGAGGAGGACTTTGAAATAGAGGTGGAACCTACACCACTTGAATTCAAAGCTAAATCCCAAAAAATTCCCCCAACTTCAGTCTTGCCCAGCTGTGTGGGCATTTCTTAAACAAACCTTAAAACAAATTGAAAATGTTTCCTTACCACGTCACAGAATAACTAAGTATAATCTCACACAAACAACGGTCCTCTCCAATATTACTCAGAACAATCAGATTGTCATAAAACCGTCCGACAAACGTGGTAATGTGGTCGTGATGGACAAGGACCAATACATTCAGATGTGTGAAAAAATCCTGAATATTAAGGAGTGGTATCAGCAAGTCTCTATAGAGCAGTTAACCAAATCTAGGTCCCAGTATAAAGCAATAATGGCTCAGGCATATCAACAGGCCCTTATTGACAAGGACCTTTACACGCCCACCTTTTATGCCCTTCCTAAGGTCCACAAGAATCTAACCAGTCCTCCTGGATGCCCGATAATCTCGGGTATAGGATGTCATACTGAAACAGCTAGTAAGTATGGGTATGTATAGTCAATTACAGCCCCATGTTGCGTGTCTACCTTCGTACCTAAAAGATACCTTGGAACGACTTAAGGTGATTGAGGGTCTTATTGTCCCTCCGGGAGCTATTCTAGTTGCTATTGAGGCCCTCTATTCTAGTTTTCCCCACCAAAAAGGGTATTGAGGTTATCTCAACTTTCCTACGGGAACAGGACAGGAACAACTGGAAACTCTGCAAATTCATAGCTACTTTGCTAGAGCATATCCTTACTACTAATATTTTTCTTTTTAATGGTTCCTCCTACCTCCAGGTACAGGGAGTTGCAATGGGGACATCCTGTGCCCCATCATATGCCAACCTGTACCTGGAGGGGGTGTTTTCAGATGACGGTGCTTCGATATATCTCCGCCACATATTACTTTGGCAAAGGTATATCGACAATGTACTCGTCATCTGGACAGGTACCATGGCTGAGCTTTCTGATTTCATGACATATATCTTGGTTAATCAATTCAATTTGAAGTTTACCATGCAGTCAGACATGCATAATATTCCATTTCTGGATTTGCCATTATTTCTTAATCCTGATGGCTCTATGTATTAGTAGTTCGTACAGTAAGGCAACCGCTGGTAATACCTTCTTACAGTACTCCAGTGCTCACCCTCACTCCCTGGTATGCAGTACTCCATTCAGTCAATATCTTAGACTGCGTCGGAACTGTGCCAAGGAGGAGGAGTTTGAATAGGAGGCTAGAGCTCTTTTTGGATGTTTAAGAATAAGGGGATATAGTAAAAAAAAAAAAAAAGTCCTCAAGAAGGCATACCAAAGGGACAAATCCCATTCACGTGAATCACTGATCTTTAAAACTGGGACTCAAAACAATACCACACTACTAGATTAATTACCACCTTAAGCGCCCACCAGGATTACTTTTGTAATTTGGTCGCTCAGAATTGGCACTTTGTGGAAGATCCTGTGATCACAAAGTATGTGTGTCAAATCGACCCAAGATAGTCTATAAAAGATTTCATTCTGTAAGGGATAACCTGGTACACAGCCATTTCTCAGTGCCAGGCACCCTGGAGGGAGCAATAGGTGGAACGGGAACATACAGATGTGGAAACTGTGTTTAGTGTCAGTGGATTAAAGAGGGCGCATGATGCCCCCTACCTAGAGAGGTAATCACAAGTCTAGAACCTATGCTGACTGCCGAACAACAATAAGGGTGGTATATCTAACTACATGTGCCTGTGGCACTTTTTATATAGGCAAGACCAAGCACACTTTTGCCAGACGCATACAGGATCATCTGTATGCTGGTCTGCTATATACACCCATTTGCAAACACGTAGGCTTGAATCACAGTTATGACCCATCCTTCATTTAATTTTTTGCTCTTGAAGTAATTTCTGAACTGGAAAGAGGCGATGATTTTGACAAAAAGATCCTCCAATAGGAGGCCAAGTTGATCTATAATCAAAAAGCTACTAGTCCTCCGGGTATGAACACAGCTCTTTGCTTTAATTTAAACTCTTTTTTTCTTTTCATGTTTAGGTTTTATTATCTTTGTAGGATGTGTAAGAGTAACACATATGATAAAAATAAAAATACAAAAAACTTCAATGTGTTGGCTATTTATCTGGTGATTGCAATATCAACAACTGGGGGCAGTGGATCTCCTCGTGGTGATGGCATTTTGTTTGGGCGTTTGGGCACCCCTGGTGGACGAGGAGGCTTCTTTCTCCTTGGTACCCATCCCTATATTCTACCTTTTGGGTTGGGCAGCGCCTGCGCTCTGTGTTCCGGATCTGCTGTGTGACGCGACTGGGACATTCGCACATGCACACTTACTAGGGGATCCCGCACCGGAAGTAATGTCAGTGGGCCATTTCTGGCTCAATTACTTCCGGTGGTGACCGTGTATATTTAAGGCAGGCACTGTCGGCTTAGCCACCGACAGGCACACTGTGGCAGTGACATAGGAGACTATCCCAGTGGAATCGTCGGTCTATACTAATAAATGGACCTCTACAAGTAAAGTACCCTGCCCTTCTACTTAGGTCCCATACATCAGGGAAAAAAGGAGACCTATCTATTGTGCACAGTAGGTTTGCCATCTGCATACCTTATTATGACAATACTTACTCCCCCTCTATGTTATCAACTGTAGCGGTACCCCCATAAGGGCTGCTTATTTGGTTACTAGCATCCGCCAATCACCCTACTGCCAACCCCCCCATTCACCATTTTAAAGACGATAAACAGTCACTTTGCTCCGTTTTGTTGCTTTTATTGTGGAGTACAACTTGGAAAGGAGGAAAAGGGAATATGAGATGTCCATGATACAGCACATTCTTGAAATTACTTGTGGCCTTGGCCTTGTATCTTTGTATTTCTGTGCATTAACTTCTTTACTTTGTGCAAATCCTTTACTGCATAGTTACTGAGTTGCTAGCTTCACTTCCAATGGAACAAGAGGAACAACTCTGAATAATTCCTACTTGTAGACTAGAATGATGTTGTCTTTTTACCAATCTATAGTAGTGAATCAATTGAAGTAGGATTACTTTTCAGTTGGTGTAGATCTCTATCCCTTTTATTGCTTTATTGACTAAGAATGGTCGATTCTATGGCCATTTTCCAAGTTACACAAACTATCTAGCAAGTGTCTGAAACCTAATATAATTTATTAGCATTTCATATATTAACATTACAGAATAAGTGAATACCCTGCAGAGAATAAATGAATATCCTGCAGTAAAGAGAGAAGTAGTCCTTTCAGAACCGACCACGTGTTTATCTGTAACATTATTTAAACATATTAGCACACAAAACATGTACAAATAAAGTCCCTTGCATTCACAAGAAAACATAGAATATCTAAGGTATAGCCACCAACAAAGGATGTATGTAGACACTCTCCAGACCAGAATGCCTCTAAAAGTCTATCAGATGATCCCGTACCTTTTGTGTAGCACAGGCTCCCATGGAGAATATTCCGCCCCTATGTGACTAACAAGGAGCCGTGCTCAAAGTGCAACCAACGAAACCAACAAAATATTTTAAACATTTATGTGTTTAAGCATTGTTAATTTTTCAATAAAAATCATTTTTAATACTACTCTAACTGTAACTTTGCTGCGGAAAAATACCACTGGGGGGGATTTTCCCATTCTGTATTTACCATCTATTATGTCTTTGCATTTTTTTTCTAGGTGGGAAATCCAGAAGACTCAGTCAAGAGGTGTGCTGTGCAGACCTCTGTGCTCTGGAATTCATATTGGAGAAAGGACTTGTACACGTGGATCTCAAGCCAGAAAATGTTCTGGTGTTTGACCAAGACTGACATTGTGTTAAGATTACGGACTTTGGCCTCACTAAAGTCACAGGTACAGTTATTGGTGCAAGGTGTGGAAGCAAATCCTATATGGCCCCAGAGATGTGTAACGTGACCATTTCAGATGGACTGGCTGTAGATGGCAGCCTTGACATGTGGGCATTTGGTGTTGTCATCTACTGCCTACTCACAGAAGAGTTTCCTTGGCGGGTGGTCATGCTTGATGATGAAGGATACAAACAATATGTTGACTGGCAAAATTATTTCCAGGAGGTTAATCCTCCAGCTGTGTCTATAATGTATAAAATTATTGATATGTTTATGTTCTGTCTGAGCACAGATACTGAGTCAGTTACAAAGCAAGCATGCCTTGAAGAAGCAGATACATATTGCATAGAAGTAGCCAACTTGTTTTGCGGTATCTCTCTTTTTGACATGTTGTACACACACCATTTATTTATTTTTTATATATAGAGGGTGTGTGTTCCAATGTATTTTCCTTTCCCCCCAAATGTTTAGTGTTATCATGACAGTATCTTCCAGAAATAATATGCTTTTGGCAGCAGATACACCTTTCCATCAATGCTGGTCAAAGGTTATTACATTCCCTTCCTAAAGAACTCCTGAGCACAAAATTAGTCTTTTGACTTCAAGTTACAAAGAGGGTCCCCACACACAACTGAACTGGTAACTACTGGATATATCCTACCACTTATTTATATATTGCTATATCTCTTGGCTTTTATATTCATTTTTGTAATTGACCAAGTTATAGCATTGTATGAACATTTTCTTGTTTGCAAATAGATTGCTGGGTTTCCATTTAGGGTCCTTTAAAATGTAATTAATTTCTGTTGTGTTCAAGTGGCCAAACCTTATTCCTCAGACATGTACATATAGATGTGGGGTCTATCGAGCATGTGATTATATGTAAATAATTGAGGGTAATAGCATTCATATTTGACAAATCTCTATAATTTCTCTTCAAGGATTTGTTTTCTGACTGATTTAACAAATTTTATTTATTTTTTTTTTTTTTTTGCTCTCCAGGACACTTTAGCCTCTATTGCTCATGATGTATAACATCTTCTGGATAGAATGGCCTCCTATTCACAAGGACTGCAGACAATAGACTTACAGGAGTACTTCCTCATTGTGAAGGAACTTTGAAAAAACATTTTGGAAAAGTATGCTTGGCAAACCACAATAAAACAGGTCAGTAAAATGTTCTTCCCTGAAGAAGCTCATGCTGATTGGGTGAAGCATGTTGGCTGTTCCGACACCACATGAGTGATGTTCAGACGTCACCTCTGATGTTACTTTGCACATGCTCCTTGAGTTCCATGAGTACTGCGGCATCCATCTTTATTGAGGCACGGCGAGACACTGGCTTGGAGCTGAATCAGGACGAGCGGCCATCACTCATATTCCCAAGTGAGACCTGAGCTACAACTCATGGACTTCATGTCTACCTGATGTGAGACACAAATTTAACAAATTTTCTATTTTTTTTTTGATCTTCGGGACACTATGGCCTCCATTGCTCATGATGTGTAC
The DNA here is from genome assembly GCF_042186555.1 of Aquarana catesbeiana. Classification (NCBI taxonomy): domain Eukaryota; kingdom Metazoa; phylum Chordata; class Amphibia; order Anura; family Ranidae; genus Aquarana; species Aquarana catesbeiana. The sequence continues at coordinate 955,571,966 of NC_133324.1, forward strand.
CATCTTCTGGATAGAATAGTCTCCTTCTATTAACAAGGACTACAGAAGATAGACTTACAGGAGTACTTCCTCATTCTGAAGGAACTTGGAAAAGGTGGATTTGGAAAAGTATTTTTGGCAAAAGATAATAAAATGAGTCAATAAAATAATCTAACCACCATTTCAATTTCCTCCACAAAAAAAAAAAAGTGTAATATATATATATATATATATATATATATATATATATATATATATATATATATATATATATATATATATATATCTATATCTATATCTATATCTCCCCGCGGAGGTGCACCATGGCCGGCCTGCCTGGACACACCATCTATCCATCTCCCTGCTGTAATATGCTTAAGTACTGTACCTCTCTGCCGCCATGTAAAGAGTGAGATGGGAGAGCTGCGCTCCTCCCCTCTCAGCTATGACAGAAAATCTAGCACAGTGCTAGAACTGTTTTGGAGGTGACAGGGTCAATAAAGGGAACCTGTCACCTCCAATTGCTATCACACAGGGAATTGTTTTCTCCTGTGTGATAGCAATAAAGTTAAGTGAAAAAATTGATAAAAAAAATAAAAAACACACAGTATTAATTAAATAAAATAACAAAGTAATTAAAAAGTAAAGAATTAAAATAAGAAAAATTATACAAGAATTAAAAAAAGTAAACGACAAGCTACAAAAAAAAAAAAAAAAAAAAAAAAAAAAAAAAAAAAAAAAAAAAAAAAAAAAGGTATTATTCCGACTTACAAATTCGACTTAAGAACAAACCTACAGTCCCTATCTTGTTCGTAACCTGGGGACCCCCTGTGTGTATTCTCTCTCTCTCTCTCATATCTATATCCATAAGAATTTGTTCTGCAAGATTATAGACTTTTTCCAAGAGGTCACAAATTGTAGACCTACTCTGAAATAAGAGCAGTAAAGTAGAATCCCTGATCAACACTCTTAATAATAACAGGCATAATAGCAGGTATATAGTTTGAACAAATATGGCCTAATAATGGAATTTATTACATCATTATCAAAGGACTGGTGCACATGGATTTGGAGCAAGATATTGTTTCAGTGTTTGTGAGCTTGATGGGATGGCAGTCCAGGTCAGACTTTAGCCTTGCTAAGGTGAAAGGGACAGTGATTAGGAGGTGTGGCACGATGTCCTACATTGCTCCAGAAATGTGGGAAGCTAACCCTTCAGATGGTCTGGTTGTGGATGGCAGTCTTGATATGTGGGCCTTTGGAGCATCCATGGGAAGGATACCATTCTGGACTATAAAAAAATATAAGACCCCTTTGACACTGAGGCACTTTTTATGCATTTTAGTGCTAAAAAAAGCCCCTGAAAAGTGCTTTAAAAACACTCCCCATGCATCTCAATGGATGCTTTCACACTGAGGCGTTGCGCTGGCGGGGCGTTGAGAAAACTCCTGCAAGAAAAACGGGTTTGTAGAGGTGCCCATCAATGGATCAGAAGATGGGTCATTGGGTCCCATTAATGACCTCAACTTCATGGCCTGCTTCCAGTGACACAAATCCTCAGCCTCACTGTCTTGACCACATCCATGCCCATCAATGACCCAGAAGATGGGGGGGAGCACTGGGTGGTCCTGGTGACGGCTCCAATGGCTGTTACAACGACAGACATCAGGCTGTCATGTCCCACACTTATCAAATTGTAAAGCAGAACGGCATCCCTGAAGGAACTGAACAAGACCATTCAGTACATGTATGACAACAAGAAGTACAAAAAGATGGTTCTATACATCGAGGCCAGTGAATCGGGCTCCATGATGAATCGCCTCCCCAAAAACATTGATGTTTACCCCACCACAGCTGCCAACCCTACTAAGTCCGCTTACGCCTGTTATGGCAAGGAGAGAGACATACTTTGGCGATCTTTACAGCATCAGCTGGATGGAGGATTCAGAAATGGAGAAACTGTTCAAGGAGACACTACACAGTTTATACTGGTCAAGCAACACACCGATACCAGGTATGTGATGCAGTATGGAAACTGGACTATTTCCAAGATGAAGGTTAGCCAGTTCCAGGGTAGCACTAAAACAGTAGTCCCTCACATGACCCTGGAGCCAGTATACAATTATTAAGGCCCGGGATGTACGGACCAGGATCAATGCCTCACAAGAGACCACAGCCTTGATCAAGGAATCGGTGAAGAAGCTTGTTCCTGTGGTGACAGAGTCTGATGAGTTGGCAGAAAAGATTATCACTGATCAGACTTAAAATAATGATTGGTTGTGTTACCCCGCAGCAGTTGAGCTCTTCAAGAACCAGTGCTCTTACTGGCACAACTTCCTGCATGCATACTTCATGAGACAGTGAATCTTGATACTCACTAGAGAGCATCACATGCTATGATTAATGTCTGCCAAAATCTGCACTGACACAGCTGGCGACACAAAGTCTTCCAGTGGAAGGGGGCATGGGTGATGATTATCCCTCTCCGAGATTTGCCCCCTCTTAAGCTGCTGCCTCAAACCTAATCTCTACTCTAAGACTGTAGATTCAGCATTACAAATCTTCAGTACAAACCCCAGCCTTCACTTACACAGCCAAGTCCATCTAAGTTGGTTCGAATCCCAACCACGACACTACCTGCCTTTGTAATAGATATTTTATGCCTACCATGATTTTTACCTTCAGATTACATTATTGTCATTATTAATAATGTCCAGGCATCGTTCTAAAACTTTTTAAGCCAAACTGTTTGTCAAAAGTTCACTGTCACATTCTGAGAAAAAGGACACCATAAAACAGCTGTGGATTATCTAGAGGAGCTCTCTGACAAAAGTCTCTTTTCTGGCCATTTGGTAGTATAAGATAGGGACTAAGTGGAATGTCACTTTAAAGGGTTCAATTGAGGTGAGGGGGGGGGAGGAAGGCAGCTGGGACTGTTTTTTTATGACAATTGTTGACCTCCAGCTGACCAAGTATCTTGAGATTTTGCCAAAGAGCGCCATCTGTTGACTGAAAATGGCAAAATCTTAAGATTACTAAAATCTATTGAAAGGTGTGGCTTTATCTGGGTTGGTGGATATAGGGGCTGTCTTCTGCAAAAGTATTTAACAAAAAAGCCAAAGATCATAAGGATGTCTGTGTTACGTATCTCCATTATTATTTTATTTGATCTGTAGCTTCCTCTTTCTGGAGTTCTGGAGAACTTATCTGCTTGGGCACCCACAAGAAGGAGGAAGCCAACAAAGATATTACGTCACTGGCAGAAATAATCGCATTACTAGAATCCCAACATAAGCATCTCACACAGAAGCCACCACCTCTTCAGAACTGCTAGAAACTAGGGAGTGATTAAATTATGTGCTTAATCTCAAAGCAAAATGTATTCTTTATTTTAGGAAAGGCTTCTATTATGAGCATAGAGACAAAAGTGGCAAATGTGTCAAATTCCTCGCAAAAGCTCTTAAAGAAATAACCCACGCTCAAACTATTCTATCTATTAAAAATTCATAAGGTCGAAAAATTACACAAGACGGATCACATCGCATCACAATTTCACACCTTCTATACAAAGCTATATAATCTGCCCTTGTCTCACAAACCCCCAGATTTTCAGGGTACTAGAGAACACACCTACATTGAGGAGAGCGGAATGCCCACTTTAACCCCGTCTGACTGTGAATCTCTAGAATCACCTATCACAGAGGACAAGCTTTTATTGGCTATTAAGGCTCTCAAGACGGGTAAGAGCCCAGGCCCTGACGGGTTTATGGCCCATTATTATAAAACTTTTACTGGCATTTTAAAGGCTCCCCTCCTCCGCACCCTCAACCACCTCAAGACCTCACCAACCACATCCACTACCTTCAAGTCAGCACGTCGCACTGCTTCCCAAGCTGGCTAAAGACCCTACAGACTGCTCAATTTATTGGCCAATTTCGCTATTGAACCTGGACCTAAAACTTCTGGCCAAAATTCTGGCCACTAGGCCGACATCCCTTCTTCCTAATCTTATTGGGCCAAAATAGGTGGGATTCATGCCGGGGAGGGAAGCACTTGACAATGTCATAAAGGCTCTCAACCTGATCCATTGCGCACACACACAGAACATTGAGGGCCTTCTCCTGTCGACTAATGTGGAAAAGGCCTTCGATCGTGTGGCATGCGATTACCTATTTGCCACCTGCAGACACATTGGTCTAGGATCGCGGCTTTGTAACACAAACCACAGGCAAGGCTTAAAATAAATGGTACCCTCTCAGAGGCTGTAGACATCAACAATGGCATGAGGCAGGGCTGCCCCCTATCCCCTCTTGTTTATTTTGTCTCTAGAACCCTTTATTCGCTTAATTAATGCAAACACAGACATAAGAGGCTTCCACATAAGTGATCACACTTATAAAGTAGCTGCATACGCAGACAACCTCCTATTCTTTCTATCACAGCCACACGTTTCAATCCCGAATTTGATCAAAGCCTTTAAACTTTATGGATACATATCCAATATGAAAATAAACTACACCAAGTAGGAAGCCCGCAATCTTACGCTACCACATGACTTACTTGTTAGAGCACATACTTCTCGCTTGTTTAATGGATGCCGTCATCCATCACATACTTGGGCATAAAACTTACGGGCAACTTAGTAGATAAACCCTTTTCCTGGTTTGGCAGGGCTGCCATCCTTAAGATGGTAATACTGCCTAGAATTTTATACTATTTCCATAACCTGCCCATACCAATACCCTGCCGATTCTTCAAACGACTCAAGGCTATCATGCGCACCTTTATCTGGACAGAGAAAAAAACCACACAAAACTTGACACACTTATTAAATCAAAAGAGGGGAAATAGGACTTCCTGACTTCAAACTTTACCATTTCAGGATACACTTAGCTAGAATCCTGGATTGGAATTGTCACAGAGAGCAGAAAGACTGGGTTACCTTGGAGGAGGCATCGTCTACAGTGCACCTGAGATTCCTCCCCTGGATTTCTTGGAAGAAAGTGCTGTACAATTTGAAATATCACCCACTTATAGGAGCGACATTGAAAACGTTTCATGCGATGACAAGATGCTTCAAACTGTCGACACCCCCAGGTCCTCTTACACCCATCACACACAATCCAGACCAACAAGTGCCCCTTTTTAATAACACACTGTGTTGACGCTGGCAAGGTAAAATCCTTTGCCTCTCTTAAGCAAGATTTGAGCTCCCCAAACTGTTTCTCATACTGGACTTATCGCCAAGTACACAACTTTATTCACACATCTCCGGCTAAACAGCTAACCAGACACACAACCCCCTTTGAATATATGTCTGCCTCTCTGGAACCCTGATAGCCCAAATCTACCTCCCTAACGTATTCTTGGCTCCAGGGGGACAGAGATAGGGAGACCCATGGAGCATGAGCACAGTGGGAAAAAGCTCTTGAAGCAAACCTAACTGATAAACAATGGCGTCAAGCCCCAATTGTTGCACACAAATGTTCCATTGGTACACAAAGGACTACAAGAAATGTCTTATAAGCTACGAACACATTGGTATGCCACACCGTTTAGGGTAAAAAAAGGGTACCCACTGTCCTCGGACTCCTGTTGGAGATGTGAGCAAGCACAGAGTACATTACTGCACATCTGGTGGGACTGTCCCCTACTGCGGCCCTTTTGGAATAAGGTATGTGAACTGATTACACTCATCACAGACACAAAAATCCCTCTCTCACCCATGTGTATATCGCATATTGCGGAGTACTCCATGAGACGTTACAAAGACGTCACAAAAAGTCTTTTGACAAGATACCTGCTAAATGCAGCAAATATCCTGATTCCCAGGCGCTGGAAATCGAAGGATATTCCTTCCATCCCCGAATGGCTCCACTCCGTAGGAGATATATACCACATGGCAGAGACTGTAGCAATTGCTAGGGAATCCTTTGAAAAATTCAACAAACTATGGTCTCCCTGGGTAGTGTTCCGGTACTCTGACCATTATATACAACTTGATACTGGTTGAAAACATCACTCCAGCTTGGATAACTACTCTTTAACACCTCTAGTAGGTTGGAACACTGATTGAACGCTCACCACTGTATAAGATTGATGTCACTGTTTCTTTTATAGGCACTAATGACTTTCATACCCGCTCTATTGATAAATCTGTCTTTTAGGCTCTCTCCCCATGGACCTTTTATCATGGACCCTTACTTTTTCCCACCCCCCCTCCCCTTTATGTGTAGCTCATCGTACCTGCCCTGGGCTCAGATAAGCCAACAAAATTAAAGTGTCAGATCGCATGTTTTGATGTGACCTAAGGCCAGGGCCTCACAAGAGATTAACTATCTTTTTATCATATAGGGCTAAGTTTTTATTATTTTGTCTCCAGTTCTTGTCTTGAAAGTTCATGATTGTTTATGCTCATTGTACTGATTTGCTGTGCTTATGTACACCTTGAACTTTGTAAGCCGTCTTTTCTTTAAGAAAAATCTTATTGTTAAAAAAAAATATGTAATTAAATGTAAACTTAGAAACATTTTGCACTCATTTGCCATATTTGCTCTCTTCAACTAGTAGGGTACCAATTAGTGGTCATCAGGCCCACTTCTAAGGTTTGTGTTCTTGCCGCCGCTGCCCTTGTGGACCTCTCTTCTGGGGGTGTTGGGCTTATTTGCGGTCATACGACTGCCCAGGACACTGAGAGGCTTCATCCCCAATCATTACCCGGTTTGCACCATTGCCGTGTGCATTTTCCCACCCCTTGGAATTTCCCATCTTTTTAGTGTCCATCTCTCCTACTTCACTCTGTGTTCCACTTTTATGTGAAGCTTGTTCCTCCTTCCCATTGTCTGCTCATTTGTTGGGGGGTTGCTATGGGGGTATACCTCTGGATGCAGTGTTCGGCTGGTTCCTTCCCTCAGTGTCTGCATCCGTGGCCGCGCTCCCCCTCCACTTGCTTCAGGGCATTATGCTTTTCTTTAAAAATAACAAACATGTCACACTTATATGCTCTGTGCAGTGGTTTTACACAGAGCAACCCAGATCCTCTTCTTGGGTCTCTCGCTGGCTCTCCTGGCCCCTCCTTCCTTCTGAGTGCCCCTGCAGGTAGCAGCTTGCTGTGGGGGGCACCTGAGCAGAGCCACAGCTCTGTGTGTCCATTCAGTCACGGACCTGAGACTCGGCCCAGCCCCCTCTCTCTCCCGATTGGCTAACTGACTTTTACTGACAGCAGCAGGAGCCAATGGTGCCGCTGCTGTGTCTCAGCCAATCAGGATGGAGATTCCCAGAGAGCTGAGGCATTCGTGCACAATACTGGATCGAGTTGCATCTCGGGTAAGTATTTAGAGGGGGCTAGAATGCATATAAGAAAAAAAATGCTGTCTTTATGCCTTGTATACACAATGAGAAAACCAGAAGAAAAATTCTTCTTTAGACACGTCTGTACAACAATATGATCATTAGTACACAGCTTCCTTCCAAAATATTCTGAAGGGACAATCAAGAGTTTTTTTTTTTTGGGTACAATACCAGGTCACAATTTACCTTTAGTCATGTTTTAGTCCAAAAATACAATACTAATACATCACTTCCAAACTTTGTCATACAAGAATTTTCATACTTTAGTAGCCTATTCACATTCGATATTAAGACTAGCATGCAGAAAAAATACTATGCTTTAGAAACACTTAAATTAAAATATATTATAAAACCTATATGACATGGCTCCATGCACGCTGCACAGCACATAAAGTACTATAGACACCCCCCCCACCCACCGCATGGCCCATACAGCTCTATAACACTGGTGGAGGTTCCATTCACAATTGTGTAACTTTTCCTTCAGGATCTCCTTCCAAGTAATCCAACGTTTGTATCAGCGGCTCCCTACACAGAACACTTTACTTTCTGGATCTTCTATTTCTAGAAGCTCAGAAGAGACAACCAAGTCCTATTTATGAATGATTTCCCTAGACTGAGCTCTGTCTCTGATATTGACATCTCCCTATTTGCGCTCCCTGTACTGACATACAAAGTTGGTTCTCTCCCTATACTGAGATAAAAGTCATCTCTATCCCTCTCTATCTCTGTATATCAATCAAGATTATTCCTATAAGCAGCTTCAATGTCATTGTATGTTGGTATAATCACCCTACCCAGCACACCTCACTCTCCCAACACACAAATGGGAGACTGCTTCTCCTCTCCACCGATATAGTCATCATTCACCCCGCCCACTCATCACATGACCAATACCAACCAATGAATATGCCCCAAGTTCCAGCCCTTCCCATTTGCTAATCACAGAGTTCTGTGAATGAAGAGATTACAAGTATGGACAGCCTGTTCTGATGATGGCTTGTAGTCCCCAATGAAATGAGGGGGTGCTGGTGAGCATTCTCATAGTACATTGATTCTTCGGGTCATTTAGTAACTGCCTGTTATTGGAGGTACGGGGGAGACATCTACACTGACAGTCTGCAGGAGCCTGACATTGTACCAGAGATCTGATGATCACAGGTGTAATGCAGTACAGGCTCCTAAGAAAAATAAAATGAAAATATACATTTTTTTTTACCTCCAAAAAATGTGCATTTACTTCTTAAAAGTGAACTTATTCTTTAATCATTATGTGAATTCCCCTGTAGGCATCTGAGAAAGCTTTTCTGTTCTTACATTACTTTTGTGCAAAATTGTGTAAGCCAATTTAGAAACTAAATTCATGTTCTTCTGGCGAGCAAAAAACTTCATGCTGATTTCTTGTTTTATTTTCAACCGATTCATGAGATTCATACACAACTTTCCTCCATCCACAAGAAACATGCTGCTTTCCACCATTAATTCCAGTATGATCGGGGTAATAGATTGCAGATCGGGACAAATACATGAAGACGGCAAATTCAGAAGTTTAGAGTAAGTCGGCTGGTTGGACTCCTGGATTATCCTTGGTGTTCTATTCTGTGAGTGTGTGAGGTAGGGTCTTATGTCACACTTGTTATGGGTGAGGTGAACCAAATTAATTAAGCAGATAGACCTTCCTCGGGTGTGTCTCCACCTCTTGTGACATCCTCTACATCTCACAAATAAAACATGAAGAGGAATTTGCAGCCATTTAGAGAAAGGGACAGAAGAGTTTTCAGAATGAAAGGAAAAGGGAGGAAGAGGTTTCTAGAAAACCCACTTTCCTCATGGAATTACGACAGGAGGCAGTTTCAAGGCACGCAGGGAGCCTTGTTTAGGTTTAGTGGCCTGAGGTGAGGTCACATGGCTTATAGGAGTTAGGCCATGTGAGTTTTGCCGCTGTTTATTCAAACAAGCAGAGAGCCTAGTTAGGATTGGTTGGTTTGAGGGGAAGGTCACATGGCCTACTAGGGATAGGCCATGTGAATCTTGCCTCAGAATTTTCCACAACCTCCTAAGCCTGCTTATATAGAATGGGTTCTGTGACTGGGAGCTCATTTGTCTCAGAAGGCACAGCAATGGTGTCTCAGAAGGCACAGCAATGGTGTCTCAGAAGGCACAGCAATGGCGTCTCAGAAGGCACAGCAATGGCGTCTCAGAAGGCACAGCAATGGCGTCTCAGAAGGCACAGCAATGGCGTCTCAGAAGGCACAGCAATGGCGTCTCAGAAGGCACAGCAATGGCGTCTCAGAAGGCACAGCAATGGCGTCTCAGAAGGCACAGCAATGGCGTCTCAGAAGGCACAGCAATGGCGTCTCAGAAGGCACAGCAATGGCGTCTCAGAAGGCACAGCAATGGCGTCTCAGAAGGCACAGCAATGGCGTCTCAGAAGGCACAGCAATGGCGTCTCAGAAGGCACAGCAATGGCGTCTCAGAAGGCACAGCAATGGCGTCTCAGAAGGCACAGCAATGGCGTCTCAGAAGGCACAGCAATGGCGTCTCAGAAGGCACAGCAATGGCGTCTCAGAAGGCACAGCAATGGCGTCTCAGAAGGCACAGCAATGGCGTCTCAGAAGGCACAGCAATGGCGTCTCAGAAGGCACAGCAATGGCGTCTCAGAAGGCACAGCAATGGCGTCTCAGAAGGCACAGCAATGGCGTCTCAGAAGGCACAGCAATGGCGTCTCAGAAGGCACAGCAATGGCGTCTCAGAAGGCACAGCAATGGCGTCTCAGAAGGCACAGCAATGGCGTCTCAGAAGGCACAGCAATGGCGTCTCAGAAGGCACAGCAATGGCGTCTCAGAAGGCACAGCAATGGCGTCTCAGAAGGCACAGCAATGGCGTCTCAGAAGGCACAGCAATGGCGTCTCAGAAGGCACAGCAATGGCGTCTCAGAAGGCACAGCAATGGCGTCTCAGAAGGCACAGCAATGGCGTCTCAGAAGGCACAGCAATGGCGTCTCAGAAGGCACAGCAATGGCGTCTCAGAAGGCACAGCAATGGCGTCTCAGAAGGCACAGCAATGGCGTCTCAGAAGGCACAGCAATGGCGTCTCAGAAGGCACAGCAATGGCGTCTCAGAAGGCACAGCAATGGCGTCTCAGAAGGCACAGCAATGGCGTCTCAGAAGGCACAGCAATGGCGTCTCAGAAGGCACAGCAATGGCGTCTCAGAAGGCACAGCAATGGCGTCTCAGAAGGCACAGCAATGGCGTCTCAGAAGGCACAGCAATGGCGTCTCAGAAGGCACAGCAATGGCGTCTCAGAAGGCACAGCAATGGCGTCTCAGAAGGCACAGCAATGGCGTCTCAGAAGGCACAGCAATGGCGTCTCAGAAGGCACAGCAATGGCGTCTCAGAAGGCACAGCAATGGCGTCTCAGAAGGCACAGCAATGGCGTCTCAGAAGGCACAGCAATGGCGTCTCAGAAGGCACAGCAATGGCGTCTCAGAAGGCACAGCAATGGCGTCTCAGAAGGCACAGCAATGGCGTCTCAGAAGGCACAGCAATGGCGTCTCAGAAGGCACAGCAATGGCGTCTCAGAAGGCACAGCAATGGCGTCTCAGAAGGCACAGCAATGGCGTCTCAGAAGGCACAGCAATGGCGTCTCAGAAGGCACAGCAATGGCGTCTCAGAAGGCACAGCAATGGCGTCTCAGAAGGCACAGCAAAAAGATAAAATAAATGTATATAAAAAAAATGTTTTGTCATGACTGATATTATGTGGTGGTGTCACCTTAAAGTCAAGGGGGGCAGTTGAAATACTATACTAGTTGACCTGAGTTTTAATGACTGGGTCTCAAAAGTGTATAAGTGAAGTTGAGTATATTCGGGAAGTTTAAAGCTGTTATTTTTTTATGATACAGCTTGAGCGTTGTCATTTCTTGCAATGTTTATTTACTCAAGATATCTTATCTTTTAAAACTATGGAAGAGCCCTGGGGCCATCATCAAAAAAAAACAAAAAAAAAAAAAACAAACAGAATTCTGAGTTTCAAAGTTTATAAAAAAAAATTTCTACAGAATTCTGGAGATTAAAAGTCAGAATTCTGAGTTTATAAATATAGTAGTCTATAGGAAGACTTTAGGACCAATGAGCAATAATGTAGTAACACCCACAGACCATCATTCTGCAGACATACATGTCTTCTGCTCTGTATATGGATATGTAAATCTATCTCAGCTACAGCACACAGTATAGGGAAGCAGGCAGTGCTGGGTTCTCTGGTTCCTCTGCTGTCCAACATAAAGAGCCATGCTGAAAACATGTGTATTGTGTGTGCGTGTGTAACAGCTTCCATAGATAACAGAACACAATGGCCAGCACAGCTCTGCACCCCAACTTGTAGGAAACATTACACTTTTGCCCCTACATGAGGGAATTGTGAATGGCTAGGAAGCAGCAAGACAATGTGTGTTGTCTGGACTAATAGACGTATTTCACATACAATTAACCTCATATTAAACATAAAAGCAATTCCAAACCACTACTGAGAGATAGCATAGTGGTTAGAGCAGCAGATTTATATTGGTGAAGTTGTGGGTTCTAGTCCAGGTGAGGGAACTTTTTTTATACATACATATTTTAAAATATGAGATAGTGAGGGCTTAAATTGTATTTTATCAATATATCCAAAATTGATTTCAAGGTATATTAACAAAGACACACTGATATATTGAGCACACAAAGTTGTAGTATTTGCTGGCTACTATAAATTAGAGAGTAGAGATTTCAAAGAAAAAACTGAGTATATATTATTAGGGTGATCAGATGGGATCATTAGGGTGTCATCTTCAGTTTCCCCCGGGGGGGCAGTTCACAATTTCAGGAGACTGGTCATAACGAATCGATCATAAATCACTTGTCTGGATTAATACAGTTGTTTCACAGAGAATTAACCTCTCATTAAACATAGAAAGCAATTATTAAGGACCCTTAAGTGATAATATAGTGGGTAGAGTAGTGTTGAAAGTTCTGGTTCTTATCCAGTTCAGAGCAAGTTTTTCAATTATATATATATTTTCAATATATTGATTTTATATTAAACATATTTTAAACTGTAAGTTAGTGAGGACTTAAAAATTGTATTTTATTGACATATCCAAATTGGTTTCAAGGCATATTAACAAAAGACATATTGATACAATTGTTGTATAAGCTGACTACTATAAATTAGAGAGTAGGGATTTTTTTTTACAAATCTGTGTATATATTGGGATGATTTTGGTGACATGGGGCCAGTTCTCAATTTCAGGAGATTGTCCCTGGAAGCTGCATGATAACCATCATATCTTATAACTCAACCACCGATGTAGGGGCATTTTTCCATCTAGTGACACCACTGATGCAGGGCCATTTTTTTTCCATCTAGTGACACCACTGATGCAGGGCCATTTTTTTTCCATCCAGTGACACCACCGATGCAGGGTCATTTTTTTCTATCCAGTTACACCACCGATGCAGGGACATTTTTTTTCCATCCAGTGACACCACCGATGCAGGGTCATTTTTTTCTATCCAGTGACACCACCGATGCAGGGCCATTTTTCTTCTTCACTACTGTTAGCCCCTTATGTGTGCTCCAGTTTTAAACTCTAAGACCCCTTTCTCACCGAGCCGCCTATATCGTCCGCGGTAAAACGCAGCTATTTTTTTGGCGTTTTACCGTCAGATTAGCGGCGTATTTCGGCCGCCAGCGGGGCGCTTTTACCCCTTGCTAGCGGCCAAGAAAGGGTTAAAACCACCCGCAATGCGCTGCAACAGCGGCGTTTTGCCAGCGGTATCCCAGCGCTGCCCCATTGATTTCAATGGGGAGCAGCGGTGGAGGAACGGTAAACACACAGCTCCAAAGAAGCTGCTGGCAGGACTTTTCCTGATGTCCTGCCAGTGCAGCACTCCGGTGTGAAAGCCCTCGGGTAGAGTAGGGTATTGTGAAAGCCCTCGGGTAGAGTAGGGTAATGTGAAAGCCCTCGGGTAGAGTAGGGTAATGTGAAAGCCCTCGGGTAGGGTAGGGTAATGTGAAAGCCCTCGGGTAGGGTAGGGTAATGTGAAAGCCCTCGGGTAGGGTAGGGTAATGTGAAAGCCCTCGGGTAGAGTAGGGTAATGTGAAAGCCCTCGGGTAGAGTAGGGTAATGTGAAAGCCCTCGGGTAGGGTAGGGTAATGTGAAAGCCCTCGGGTAGGGTAGGGTAATGTGAAAGCCCTCGGGTAGGGTAGGGTAATGTGAAAGCCCTCGGGTAGGGTAGGGTAATGTGAAAGCCCTCGGGTAGGGTAGGGTAATGTGAAAGCCCTCGGGTAGGGTAGGGTAATGTGAAAGCCCTCGGGTAGGGTAGGGTAATGTGAAAGCCCTCGGGTAGGGTAGGGTAATGTGAAAGCCCTCGGGTAGGGTAATGTGAAAGCCCTCGGGTAGGGTAGGGTAATGTGAAAGCCCTCGGGTAGGGTAGGGTAATGTGAAAGCCCTCGGGTAGGGTAATGTGAAAGCCCTCGGGTAGAGTAATGTGAAAGCCCTCGGGTAGAGTAAAGTGAAAGCCCTCGGGTAGAGTAAAGTGAAAGCCCTCGGGTAGAGTAAAGTGAAAGCCCTCGGGCTTTCACACTGGAGACAATGCTGCAGCTGTTTAAGGGCGGATTGCAGGCGCTATTTTTAATGCTATAGCTCCTGCAAAACGCCCTCGGTGTGAAAAGGGTCATATATATATATATATATATATATATATATATATATATATATATATATATATATATATATATATATATATATATATATACATACATACATACACACACACACACACATGCACACACACACACACACACGTACGGTATTTTGCTCTGCATGCCACTATTTTCCTAGAATCCCCACCTGAGAGGGGGGAGGTGCACAGTAACCAGTGTATATAATGGCAGAGCAGGGCAGTGAGCCATGTGTAATAGCATTTCTGTCCAATCAGCAGTATATGATGGCAATGCAGACCCTGCAACGGTGGTGTCACTGGATGGGAAAAATTTCTCTGTGTCAATGGTGTAGCTAAGAGGAAAATGGTGCTGCATCAGTGGGGATAAAGTGCAGCCAATCAGTGAAGGGGAGATATTGGCGTGTACATTGTAGTACATTGTAGTAATCACCTTATAGTGCAGAGCTCAGGGCTGAGTTATAAGATATGATGGTTATCATGCAGCTTCCAGGGACAATCTCCGGAAATTGAGAACTGGCTCCATGTCACCAAAATCATCCCAATATATACACAGATTTGTAAAAAATCCCTACTCTAATTTATAGTAGTCAGCTTATACAACAATTTTATCAATATGTCTTTGTTAATATGCCTTGAAATCAATTTGGATATATAAATATAATACATATACATATATATTTTAAAATATATATTTTCAATATATTGATTTTATATTAAACTAAAGATTATGCTCTGAACTGGATTAGAACCCACAACCTTCAACACATTCAACACTATAAGCCAGTTACACTAACCACCAGGCTATCACTTAAGGACTCTCAATTTTTGCTTTTTATGTTTAATATGTGATAATCTGTTATGATCATAGACACACATTGTCCTGCTGCCTTCAAGCCATTCACAATTCCCTCATGTAGGGGCAATAGTACAATGTTTCCTACAAGTTGGGGCACAGAGCTGTGCTGGCCATTGTGTTCTGTTATCTATGGAAGCTGTGCCCACACACACACGTTTTCAGCATGGCTCTTTATGTTGGAGCAGATGACAGAGAAGAAGGATAAGACAGCAAACCAAGGAACTAATTAATACAGTAGAGGAACCAGAGAATCCAGCACTGCCTGCTTCCCTATACTGTGTGCTGTAACTAAGATAGACTTACATATCCATATACAGAGCAGAAGACATGTATGTCTGCAGAATGATGGTCTGTGGGTGTTACTACCTTACTGCTCATTGGTCCTAAAATCTTCCTAATAGAGACTACTATATTTATAAACTCGGAATTCTGACTTTCAAACTCGGAATTCTGACTTTCAAACTCGGAATTCTGACTTTCAAACTCGGAATTCTGACTTTCAAACTCGGAATTCTGACTTTCAAACTCGGAATTCTGACTTTCAAACTCGGAATTCTGACTTTCAAACTCGGAATTCTGACTTTCAAACTCGGAATTCTGACTTTCAAACTCGGAATTCTGACTTTCAAACTCGGAATTCTGACTTTCAAACTCGGAATTCTGACTTTCAAACTCGGAATTCTGACTTTCAAACTCGGAATTCTGACTTTCAAACTCGGAATTCTGACTTTCAAACTCGGAATTCTGACTTTCAAACTCGGAATTCTGACTTTCAAACTCGGAATTCTGACTTTCAAACTCGGAATTCTGACTTTCAAACTCGGAATTCTGACTTTCAAACTCGGAATTCTGACTTTCAAACTCGGAATTCTGACTTTCAAACTCGGAATTCTGACTTTCAAACTCGGAATTCTGACTTTCAAACTCGGAATTCTGACTTTCAAACTCGGAATTCTGACTTTCAAACTCGGAATTCTGACTTTCAAACTCGGAATTCTGACTTTCAAACTCGGAATTCTGACTTTCAAACTCGGAATTCTGACTTTCAAACTCGGAATTCTGACTTTCAAACTCGGAATTCTGACTTTCAAACTCGGAATTCTGACTTTCAAACTCGGAATTCTGACTTTCAAACTCGGAATTCTGACTTTCAAACTCGGAATTCTGACTTTCAAACTCGGAATTCTGACTTTCAAACTCGGAATTCTGACTTTCAAACTCGGAATTCTGACTTTCAAACTCGGAATTCTGACTTTCAAACTCGGAATTCTGACTTTCAAACTCGGAATTCTGACTTTCAAACTCGGAATTCTGACTTTCAAACTCGGAATTCTGACTTTCAAACTCGGAATTCTGACTTTCAAACTCGGAATTCTGACTTTCAAACTCGGAATTCTGACTTTCAAACTCGGAATTCTGACTTTCAAACTCGGAATTCTGACTTTCAAACTCGGAATTCTGACTTTCAAACTCGGAATTCTGACTTTCAAACTCGGAATTCTGACTTTCAAACTCGGAATTCTGACTTTCAAACTCGGAATTCTGACTTTCAAACTCGGAATTCTGACTTTCAAACTCGGAATTCTGACTTTCAAACTCGGAATTCTGACTTTCAAACTCGGAATTCTGACTTTCAAACTCGGAATTCTGACTTTCAAACTCGGAATTCTGACTTTCAAACTCGGAATTCTGACTTTCAAACTCGGAATTCTGACTTTCAAACTCGGAATTCTGACTTTCAAACTCGGAATTCTGACTTTCAAACTCGGAATTCTGACTTTCAAACTCGGAATTCTGACTTTCAAACTCGGAATTCTGACTTTCAAACTCGGAATTCTGACTTTCAAACTCGGAATTCTGACTTTCAAACTCGGAATTCTGACTTTCAAACTCGGAATTCTGACTTTCAAACTCGGAATTCTGACTTTCAAACTCGGAATTCTGACTTTCAAACTCGGAATTCTGACTTTCAAACTCGGAATTCTGACTTTCAAACTCGGAATTCTGACTTTCAAACTCGGAATTCTGACTTTCAAACTCGGAATTCTGACTTTCAAACTCGGAATTCTGACTTTGAAACTCGGAATTCTGACTTTCAAACTCGGAATTCTGACTTTCAAACTCGGAATTCTGACTTTGAAACTCGGAATTCTGACTTTGAAACTCGGAATTCTGACTTTGAAACTCGGAATTCTGTATTTTTTTTATGATGGCCCCAGGGCTCTTCCATATAAAACAATAAACGGCTGTGTACAGTTATTATCCAGTTACCATTTATCCAATACACCAGACACAATTAGCTTTGTGACTGGAGTATTTCTTTATTGGTAATCTGCTTTCCTGTCTGTTGTCCCATTGTAAACTAAAATCCCAAATCCCTTCCAGGTCAGACCCTGTGTACGGGGTGTAGATGCCTTCCACTGTCCCCGCGGATATTTATTATGATTTTGTGTTTCAAACTTCATCATACCCGGGATATCTACTAGACTCTTGGTGAACAGATTTAAGTGTGTTATTGCTAATAATTACAGGCATACAATATAAAACGCCAAATTTCTATGCAAAACAATTGTACCGCTTTGAGACGCAAAAATCTGAAATAATCATACCGCCAGGGAGGCTAAGGGTTAAGATATGGGTGGAGAAACATGGGGGGGGCTTCAAAGGTGTGACGGTGGAGGGGTGCTGTGGACACATCTCATTACTGGAAACGTATTGGGGGGGTTATACACATCAATGCTTTGGAGGTCTGCAGGCATCTAAGGATTGGAAGATATCATAGGGCCTAGAATATATGAGGACAGACATATCTAAGGACTGGAAGATATGGGGTGGGGGGATGAAGGAGATACATCTTAGGCCTGAAAGGTTTTTGTTTTGTTTTTTTTTGGGGGGGGGGGTGTCCGGCGTTGAAGTGGTTAATCATGATGTATAATCGCAGATTTGGAAAGAGGAATTTGTTTATTCTGCAAATTTTTCAGTAACTCATCACAATATTTCCTTTACAGCAAAGCAAACTGGTTTTCTTCAAAATCATAGAAGAAATAGATCGCATGGAGACTCCGTCCTTCACCAAGAAGAAGAAATGTCACCTAATGTGAAGGATTTGTGGAACCGAATAGAGGCATCTGTATCCAGGCCCATCCCCTCCCCCACACCGTGAGTTTGGTTATACCGAATGTACTCCCAGGGTGGGAGCCGTGTTATAATGAATATATTTTATTGGTTTTTATGGTGGGTTGTAAAACCACATATTGGGAAGGAGGGGACTTTGTTATTTTAACTCTTTTTATTTTTAAGTTATTTCTATTTTTGCACCTTCTATACACTTCTGTACCCAGGAGTGTGAGATTTACAGGTAAGGGGGGAGGGGGCCTCCTAGGCTGTTGCTGATTGGATGAACTCTGCATTTGCTGCCTCTTTTCACGTTCAGGGGTCAGAGAGGATGGCATACACTTGGGGGGGGGGGGGAGATTTACTAAAACTGGAGCACTCAGAATCTGGTGTATCTGTGCATAGTAGCCAATCAGCTTCTAACAGTTATGGTTTGACAATAAAACCTGGAAGCTGATTGGTTTCTGGGCAGAGCTGCGCCAGATTTCCATGCTCCAGTTCTAGTGAATCTCCCCCGGAAGCTGATGCAGCTTTGCAGTGTAACCAATCATCTTCTAACTTGCTCAGTTAAGCTTTGACAATAATCCTCCCGTTCACACTGAATGAGACTTTAAAGCCGCAGGTCAGTGCGATTTCATGTGCGAATTTGCCTGACATCAGTGCGACTTCATGTACAGATATCTATGCAAGTCGCACCTGCAAATCACAAAAACTAATACAGGAACTTTTTTTTTTTAAAGTCACACCAATTTGAAACAGTTCCATTGCTGACAATAGGGTGCAACTTGTCATGTGATTTGGAACTGTCAATTTGCACCAGTGTGAACGGGGGGCTTAAACCTAGAAGCTGATTGGTTACTAGGCACAGCTGCACCAGATCCTGTATCAAGTTAAGCAAATCACCCCCCCCCCTTGGTGTACACCATGGGTGCTCAACCTGTGGCCCTCCAAGCTGTTGTAGAACTACAAGTCCCATGAGGAACTGCAAGGCTGACAGTTACAAGCCTGACTCCCACAGGCAGAGGCATGATGGGACTTGTAGTTTTGCAAACAGCTGGAGGGTCACAGGTTGAGCACCCATGATATACACCAGGGGAAGGCAACCAACCCCCCCCCCCCCAGTGTTGTGCAACTACATTTCCCATGAGGCATTACAAGGCTGGCAGTTACAATTACTCCCAGAAGCATGATGGGACTTGTAGTTCTGCAACAGCTGGAGGGCCCCGGGTTGCCTACCCCTGGTATACACCAATACTGGGTGACAAAGATTTTTTTTTTATAATTCAGAGCATGTTCACTATTTTAGAAGACTTGTTTTAGTGTAATTGTGCCTTGTTTATCCTGGCTGCACCCCAAGTAGGGTGGCGTGTAACATTGTATTACCTTTGTTTTCCTTCTGTATGTAAATGAAGGGACAGATTTTTTTTTTTATTGAATACTTGGGGGAAAAAAAAAAAAAAAGGGTTATTGCAGTTTACAGTTTAAATTTTGTATACAAATTAAACCTATGTGCGGATAACTTGGGTTCTTCGTTGATCACATCTATCTGTATTTAGCATTTCCTACTTCCAGCCACATCAGAACATATTACCATGCTTACCAGACTAATCCTAAGGCTCCTTTCACACTTGTCTTGCAACGTCGCATCCCCATGATTTCCAATGGGTACCGTTCATATCTGTGCGACTTCAAAGTAGTCCCTGCACTACAGTGTCTGACTTTGATGCGACTTTAGGTCCATAGACCTCAAGATTACGCAGGCATTGCTTCAAGATGCGGCAAAGTCGTGTGAATTTCAGGTCGCACAAGTGTGAAAGGGGTCTTACTGTTTTGTTCAGCCACTTCCCGACCAGTCGCCGCAGTTATACTGTGGCAGGTTGGCACAGCTGCGCAATTCGTCGTAGCTGTACGTCGGCTCTTTAAGACGCTGTAGCAGGCGTGCTCCCCCCGCAGCGTGTCGTCAGAGCCGATGTGTGTGCCTGGCGGGCGCGATGACCACTGGGCACCCGCGATCACTCGTGACAGAGTGAGAACCCGGGATCTGTCTGTGTAAACACACAGTTTAAAAGTTTAAAAAGTTCAGTCTAAAAAGGTCACAGTGATACGAGGTGGTCATCCAAAAAGAGAGCAATTAGCGCCCTAAAAAAAGTCTGTAAAATCATTTTTTTTACATACTGAACGACATGACAGATCACACAAATTATAATGAGAAAACAGCTTTTGGAGCACAAACTTTGATGAGACAAATAGACTTCAGATTTCTCTGCCTTCTTCACATATGGGAAAGAATACTGCGTTGCATTGACAAGGTCAACCAGCCTCTTCAAAGCAAGGCCATTTCTCTTGATGTAGAGCAAAAAAAAGGTAAAGGGTCTCACAGAATGATTGCAGAAAATGCGAGATGATGGAACAGAACCAGGCATAACGTTTGCCAAAGAGAAATCCTCAGAAATAGAATTAGAAGGCAACTTTTCTAACGTGAGGGTGAAGAAAGTGAAATTGTTTCATGACAGTGCTTCTGACAAAGACCCCTATCTTTACCCTGAACAAAGCTTTTTAGAAGAGAAATAATTACAGTTTATGACAGAATTTTAAACAAAATGAAGTCATGATGATATGAGGCCACGTCAGCTATATCTTCAGAGTTTTCCTTTTTGCGTGGTAATAACTTGAAGAATCTGAAGCTGAAAAAACATGCCGCTGACTTTGGACTTCGCTACTCATCAGACATAGAGACATCGTGGAGCTTGTTTCTGAATTAGAAGTGTTCAAAAGAACAAGTGCAGGAGAGCTGGTCAAGGAATTAGAGTCAGCGACTCCCATGGATTTTTTTTAAAGTGTATACAAGAGTACTCTCTGGGTGATATCTATCCAAACATCAAAACAGCACTTCAAATTTATTTAACCTTACCAGTGACCGTGGCATCTTGTCAACGCAGCTTTAACAAACTCAAGCTAATAAAGAATTATCTACGTTCTACGATGAGCCAAGAAAGATTAACCAGCCTTGCCTTATTATCAATTGAACATAAAATGGTATCACAGATTTATGTAGACGCCATAGTAGAAGAAGATTTTGCTACAGTGAAATTTTAGATATGCAAGCTAAGCACAATATGAAGCATAAGCATAATATGAATACAAATTTGTATTATATTTAGAAACTTTAGAAATGTAAAATGAGTTATATTAGAAAAAATATAAAACCTATTAGGGTTTATATTTCTTCTGAACGCGATACCACGTGTTTATCCTTAATCTCATCTAAATACTATGTTTATATGCAATATCTTTTTTCAAGTCAAAACAATTGAAAAGGGTCTGTATAGCCTAAACATTATCTTTAATGGATATGCAGACAATAAAAAATTAAAGGAAATTGATGTAAAAATAACAAACAACTGAAATTCTAACTCTTTAATGAAGGGGTGTGTCGGGGGATACAGATTCTCGCCAAGGGCGCTGGAGACCCTAGGTACGCCTCTGATTGGGACGCAGGAGCACTAGGGTGGGACACCAGAACACCCTTTTTAGGGTGCCCCACGCAGGTGCTCCATTGGATACTAGGGGTGTCTCCATTTGTGAAACTTAAACAAAAAAGGTAAGTATTCCAGCTTTAAGAAAGGGAAACAAATCATGTCTTCAGCTTGGAACTTGGCCAAAACAGACAATTGTACTACACTTCCAAGCAATGTTTCATATTCCTATTTTTTGCCTCAAATATCTGTGTGCTAAATATACCTTTGTCTTCACATAGGGGAGAAAAGACTCGGGACATCTGAGGACACCAGGAACCCCACACCTCATAAAGAAGGGGAAGTCACCACACAACAACCTGAGGATGTGGATGCAGAACCCGAAGATGTGGAGGGAGAGGTTCAGGAAGTGGGTGAAATAGTGACCATAACAGGTCAGTGTGTAAGACCACAGCTTCAGGTAATAGATGTATGCCTGCATATTTATAATACATGTTTTTTTATTCATTTTAGGTGATGTGGATGTTGTGGAAGAATAAACTCATTTCACCAGTGCAAGTGCACAAGTCCTCATTGGGGACATAATGGTGTGATTTCGGGATTTAGAGCTGATAAAGGAAAACATCAATGATGTTCGGAAAAAAAAACAAATTTAAGAACATCATTGATGTTTTAGGCAGGATCTAAAACACACAAAAATTGTACAGTTTTGTTGTGTAATTTTTTTTATTTTAAATCAAGTTTTAAAGTATTTTAAAAGCCAAATTTTGAAGATGCACACAGTGTGTCAACATGTGTTATCTGTCATCACGGAATATCAATGTACGCGTTTTGTGGGTGCAACCCCTTCCTCGCAACTCAAGTAGGTGAGAGGAAGGGGGTTGCACCCCCGAAACACGTCCATTGATCCCCCATGATGGGAGCTAGCACAAGTTGACATTAGGCATGGGATCAGGAGGGAAATCCACATTGACTCCCAATTTGTTTACATCTTCAAAATTTGGCATTTACAGGGGTGACATCACCCCATCTGATGAAGGCAAGATCAACACAGTTTTGACATACTAATGTTCGATATTGCCTTCACTTTTTCAAAGTTGAACTTTGTAAGTTCCTGAGTTGCGTACGTTATGGTTTGAAACATGCATGTTTAAGCAAAAAAAAAAAAAAAAAAAGATATTTCTTTCTAATGTCAAACATAAAAAACAAAGATGTTGGTTTGTCTCTAAAACCCGTTTCAAAATGCACATGTGAATGTGCATGGAGTAAAATGTTTTATCCTCAACAATGTGTGGCTTCTTCTTTCAGTGCTCAATAGCAGTTTTTGGATTAAGTTGGTGTTTAAACTGACAATAGGGGTTATTAACTAAAGGCAAATCCATTTTGCACTACAAGCTAAGTGGATTTGCTTTTAGTAAATAACCCACACAGTGCTCTAAAATTGGCCCCAATCAGGCCATTTTAGTCACTCAAAACAATTAATGGTCCTGAAAAGGATGATTGGTTTTTGTTAATGTATGTAATGCATGATACAAATTGTGTGTGTGTGTGTGTGTGTGTGTGTGTGTGTGTGTGTGTGTCCCACAACAGAATAGTTAGCTAAAGAAGAGATTGTCACCTCATGTATCAAATAAATTATGTTTGCACTATTTAAGAAAATGGCCAAAAAGAAAAGCCCATTGGAGAACCTAGGAGACAGCTAAAAGAAACACAAGCAGTAAATCAAATGAAATAATATTTCCGTTTAAAATAAAAATTTTCAAAATGTTTCTGAAACATTTGCTGGCATATCAATGGCCCCCCTACCCGCAAAGTACTCCAGATATTTTTGTCTGACTTTGTGGGTGCTTTGGGGGGGGGGGGGGGGCAAGCCAGGACTGCAAGCCTCAACTGGCATTTTTGGGGTATCGGCAACATGTGACAGCTGCTACCCACAATTGCTGGCCATGTGCTACATTAGCTCCTTTTTCCGGCAACCTGTGTGCCGCACAGGGAGTTGACCTGATCGGATCACAAGTTTATTTTCTTCAGTCTGGCTTTACCGGATAGGAAGCCTACACATATCCCCGATTGCACTGGCCCTAAAGTCCTCTCAAGAAATCTATCATAAGTCTGCCCATACAGATTTGGAAATCTTGTTGCTAAGGATATCAACCAGTCAATCTTTTTTGAGCTGGCTGACCCTGCAGAGAAGCTGAGTATTTTCCAGGAGCTGGTTGAAGTAGCCCTTGATGTGGTAGCACCCCGTAGGATGAGATCCAACCCCCATCCCCTGGGCAAGAGCCCACAATGTTTCACAAAGAAGCTTAGACTTCTCAAACAGCGGGCTCGGTCCAGGGAGAGACGCTGGAAGAAGTTCTATCTGGAAGATGATAAAGAGCTGCATTTGGAAGCTCTCTATTTTTATAAGAGGGCTATAAGAGAGGCTAAAAAGACCCCTTTCTGGGAGTGAATAAAAGGGAGGCAGCCAACAGCACGGCTGAACTCTTTAAAGAGGAGGGCCATAAAAAAATAATTAAAAGTCAGCAGCTACAAATACTGCAGCTGCTGACTTTTAATTGGACACTTACCTGTCCCTGGGTCCAGCGATGTGGGGGATCGAAGTCCCGCTCGTCTCCCCCTCCGTTCGGCGGCGCCGGCATTTCAACTGTGGGCGCCAGGCTGTGGCTTCACAGCCTGGCACCCACTGCGCATGCGCGAGTGGCGTCAAGCACCGTGATTGGCCGCTCAGTCACCTGGGACCTGCAATGGGTCCCAGATGATTGACAGGAGGAAGGGAGCAGAGCTGAGCCCTTCTGGTGCCAAGGGGGAAGTGATGTCACCAGCCCAGGCACTGGAAGGAGGTAGACTACGAGGGACCCCCTAGCAACAGGCATTTACAGGTGAGTAAAAAAAAAAAAAAAAAAAAAAAAAAAAAAAAAAAAAAAAAATTATATATATATATATATATATATATATATATATATATATATATATATATATATATATATATATATATATATATATATATATATATATATATATATATATATATATCCAAATTTTTTTTGTATTTTTTTTTAGGATTTTATGTAGTATTTTTTTTTTTGGGTGGAACCCCACTTTAAGATCTCTTCTGAGTTAACCCACTTGGAAGCTACCATCTGTGCTCCTAAGGAGTCACAGAATTGGTGCCAGGAGCTTGTCGACTTCTTTGTCTCTAAGGTTAAGACCAAGGACTTGTACACATGGATTTGAAGACAGAAAATGTTTTGGTATTTGACAAGGAATGCCAGTGTGTGAAGATCACAGACTTTGGCCTTGCTAAGGTCAGAGGGACAGTGATAACCATCCAGGTATTGCAGCAAATCCTACATGGCCCTAGAAATTCATGACGTGCCCATTTCAGGTGGACTGGTTGTAGATCACATCCTCGATGTGGGGGCGTTTGGTGTCATCTGCTGTCTACTTACAGAGGAGTTTTCATGGCAGATTGCCATCCTTGATAATGAAGGAAGGATATAAACCTTTGGTTGATGGCAAAACAATTTCAAGATGGATAACCCCTTCCTGAAGCATGGAGAAAGCTTCCCACTGGGATACAAAGGATGTTTATTGAGCTTTTGGCAATTGATTCCACCAAAAGAAGTCAAAGTACCAAAGTCCTCAAATACACAAGAGAAAGCTGGAAAGAAGAAGATCCAATTGAAAGGAATTTGTCTGCACAGTCTGAGGGATCATTGGCTTCTCGCTTGAACACGTCACAGTGTGAATGCAGCCTAACATTTTGGAACTATAAATCAGGAGGTTGAGGATGTGGCCAGGTTTTTATATTTTATGGACCCTAAATATTTAAACATAAACTTTAATGACATCGAAATGGTGAATTCATAATGCCATCAACTGCTTCTTCAAAAGCAAAACAAGTAAATACTTTAAAGCACGTGCACAACTTTTTCCACACTGTATTTCTTTTATGCAAGTCAACAATGATATATAGGAGAATGAAAAGCATAGTCCATGACATCATTGGTAAAAGTTTTGAATCCTTGTTAAGTATCTCCAGAACTCCCACCGAATGCCACAGGCAAAGGACTCCTTTTTATTAAAGCTATCGGTAAAGCCCAAAATGACCAAATATTGGATTTGATTGTCAAGTTGGATATTATATTTTACCTGGAAGCTGTTCTGGTACTTCAACATCTGCAGAGACCAGGAATGGTCAAGAATATGACTGTGTAGGAGTGGGAGAAGAGAGTGGACCACCAGTATGTCACTTCTGAGAACACAGTGTCTTTTACAAATCATTGGGGTCCAGCTGCATAGACACCGATGAACCAAGTAGCAGCATTTGCTTTGACAAGAAAAGAAGAAATGAGGTACAAGGTATATTTTGAGTGAGCAAAGCCAACCTTGCTGGATAAGAACATTTTTTTTATCATCAGTGGGGCAGAACATTTACAATGTGGAAAATGACTTAAGGAGATATCATGAGAGGTTCAGACTACCACATTAACAAGCCAGCTCATCAGTCCTGTATGTGAGACATGGACAATGTAAACCTATTTTGATGTTGACAGGTAAATATCTTTTGCACACAAATCTGACAGCAGATCAGTGTTATGGAGAGAGGAAGATAACGGCACTCGTCACGCCTTTCTCCTGGTCACAGACGTTGTTGTGAGCAATACAACCAGCATTCAAGCAAACACCCAAAGAACCTGCATGTGTCTCTATGCAACCTTAAAAAAAATTAGACATCCCACCAGGTTCCAGAGATTAGGAACAATTACTAAATGAAAAGTGGAATTCATTTCCTGAGAGCTACATTTCAAGATGTACAAAGAAATACTTGGAATCACCAGTGTTCTGGTCAGGGCTTTTGATTTTTAAAGCTTGCACAAGACCAACAGTTTGGTTGCTTGTTGTCTTCCTGTCACCGGCCGATCCTAAAAATTATTTTGCCTTAGTCCCTCTAGCTTGTTGGGAAAAATATTTTTCCTAATATATCAGAGGGACACAGACAGAACATGTTCTCCAGCCTCTGGCTTGTTAGGAAAAGCTTTTCTCCAATGTGCCATAGAGACATGACAACACATGTTATATCCCCACTGTCCGATTCGGGCCATTGTAAAGTGGTAGTCAACTCTTTGAAAGACCACTTAGTCCATAGCCATTTCAATGACATCCCTCCAATTAATAATGAAACAAATAGGGGCGCTTCTCCCTGTGGACATTGTGATGTTTGTGAATTTGTGGACCACAAATCTTAATTCCTACTCCCTAATGGGAAATGGCATTCTATTAAATCCACGATTACCTGCCAAAGGCCAGGTGTTATTTATTTAGCCCAATGTTTTTGTGGCAGTTTTTATATAGGAAAAATGAAGCAACAGTTCTTTAAGCGCATAAGGGATCACATTAAACCTATAAAGAAAAGAAAGATGGATACTGCTATTAGCAGACATGTTGGTATTCAACATGACTTTAATCCCCATGCTATCAAATTTTTAGCATTGGAGCATGTTCCACTGAATGAAAGGGGGGGCAGTGTGGACAGGACGCTGCTCCAACTTGAAGCCGTTGGATATATGATCTCATAGCGACCACATTCCCTGGATTTAATGAAAGCCTTAGTTTCAGGCCTTTTTTTTATCATTTTGGTATTGAAATTTCTCCTCTCCCTTCCCTCTTCTATTCTCTCTTTTCCTACCTGGTTTTTTCTTTTCATTCCAATATATATTTTATTTTATTTTTTTTTTAATTTTCATTTATTATTTCTTCATGTAATGTACTCAATGGAATTTTATTTGTTTTTTCTAAAAATTA